>NW_026291019.1:0-300000 GCF_023373465.1 Oncorhynchus keta | reverse complement strand
TACTGTCTGTCTGTAAGTCTATTCCACTATGTATGTAATGTGCTATATGGTTGTCTATGTTAATACTGTCTGTCTGTAAGTCTATTCCACTATGTATGTATTGTGCTATATGGTTGTCTATGTGAATACTGTCTGTCTGTAAGTCTATTCCACTATGTATGTAATGTGCTATATGGTTGTCTATGTGAATACTGTCTGTCTGTAAGTCTATTCCACTATGTATGTAATGTGCTATATGGTTGTCTATGTGAATACTGTCTGTCTGTAAGTCTATTCCACTATGTATGTAATGTGCTATATGGTTGTCTATGTGAATACTGTCTGTCTGTAAGTCTATTCCACTATGGATGTAATGTGCTATATGGTTGTCTATGTTAATACTGTCTGTCTGTAAGTCTATTCCACTATGTATGTAATAATGTAATTTCTATTCCGCAACAAAGCCTCCTTCACTCACGCTGCCAAGCTTACCCTAGTAAAACTGACTATCCTACCGATCCTCGACTTCGGCGATGTCATCTACAAAATGGCTTCCAACACTCTACTCAGCAAACTGGATGCAGTCTATCACAGTGCCATCCGTTTTGTCACTAAAGCACCTTATACCACCCACCACTGCGACTTGTATGCTCTAGTCGGCTGGCCCTCACTACATATTCGTCGCCAGACCCACTGGCTCCAGGTCATTTACAAGTCCATGCTAGGTAAAGCTCCGCCTTATCTCAGTTCACTGGTCACGATGGCAACACCCATCCGTAGCACGCGCTCCAGCAGGTGTATCTCACTGATCATCCCTAAAGCCAACACCTCATTTGGCCGCCTTTCGTTCCAGTACTCTGCTGCCTGTGACTGGAACGAATTGCAAAATCGCTGAAGTTGGAGACTTTATCTCCTCTCCAACTTCAAACATCAGCTATCCGAGCAGCTAACCGATCGCTGCAGCTGTACATAGTCTATAGGTAAATAGCTCACCCTTTTCACCTACCTCATTCCCATACTGTTTTTATACTGTTTTTATTTATTTACTTTTCTGCTCTTTTGCACACCAATATCTCTACCTGTACATGCCCATCTGATCATTTATCACTCCAGTGTTAATCTGCAAAATTGTATTATTCGCCTACCTCCTCATGCCTTTTGCACACATTGTATATAGACTGCCCATTTTTTTCTACTGTGTTATTGACTTGCTAATTGTTTACTCCATGTGTAACTCTGTTGTCTGTTCACACTGCTATGCTTTATCTTGGCCAGGTCGCAGTTGCAAATGAGAACTTGTTCTCAACTAGCCTACCTGGTTAAATAAAGGTGAAATAAAAAAAATAAAAATTAAAAAATGTGCTATATGGTTGTCTATGTGAATACTGTCTGTCTGTAAGTCTATTCCACTATGTATGTAATGTGCTATATGGTTGTGTATGTGAATACTGTCTGTCTGTAAGTCTATTCCACTGTATGTATTGTGCTAAATGGTTGTCTATGTTAATACTGTCTGTCTGTAAGTCTATTCCACTATGTATGTATTGTGCTATATGGTTGTCTATGTGAATACTGTCTGTCTGTAAGTCTATTCCACTATGTATGTAATGTGCTATATGGTTGTCTATGTGAATACTGTCTGTCTGTAAGTCTATTCCACTATGTATGTAATGTGCTATATGGTTGTCTATGTGAATACTGTCTGTCTGTAAGTCTATTCCACTATGTATGTATTGTACTATATGGTTGTCTATGTGAATACTGTCTGTCTGTAAGTCTATTCCACTATGTATGTAATGTGCTATATGGTTGTCTATGTGAATACTGTCTGTCTGTAAGTCTATTCCACTATGTATGTAATGTGCTATATGGTTGTCTATGTGAATACTGTCTGTCTGTAAGTCTATTCCACTATGTATGTATTGTGCTATATGGTTGTCTATGTGAATACTGTCTGTCTGTAAGTCTATTCCACTATGTATGTAATGTGCTATATGGTTGTCTATGTGAATACTGTCTGTCTGTAAGTCTATTCCACTATGTATGTAATGTGCTATATGGTTGTCTATGTGAATACTGTCTGTCTGTAAGTCTATTCCACTGTGTATGTAATGTGCTATATGGTTGTCTATGTGAATACTGTCTGTCTGTAAGTCTATTCCACTATGTATGTAATGTGCTATATGGTTGTCTATGTGAATACTGTCTGTCTGTAAGTCTATTCCACTATGTATGTAATGTGCTATATGGTTGTCTATGTGAATACTGTCTGTCTGTAAGTCTATTCCACTATGTATGTAATGTGCTATATGGTTGTCTATGTTAATACTGTCTGTCTGTAAGTCTATTCCACTATGTATGTATTGTGCTATATGGTTGTCTATGTGAATACTGTCTGTCTGTAAGTCTATTCCACTATGTATGTAATGTGCTATATGGTTGTCTATGTGAATACTGTCTGTCTGTAAGTCTATTCCACTATGGATGTAATGTGCTATATGGTTGTCTATGTGAATACTGTCTGTCTGTAAGTCTATTCCACTATGTATGTAATGTGCTATATGGTTGTCTATGTTAATAATAATAATAATAATAATATGCCATTTAGCAGACGCTTTTATCCAAAGCGACTTACAGTCATGTGTGCATACATTCTACGTATGGGTGGTCCCGGGAATCGAACCCACTACCCTGGCGTTACAAGCGCCATGCTCTACCAACTGAGCTACAGAAGGACCACTGTCTGTCTGTAAGTATATTCCACTATGTATGTATTGTGCTATATGGTTGTCTATGTGAATACTGTCTGTCTGTAAGTCTATTCCACTATGTATGTAATGTGCTATATGGTTGTCTATGTGAATACTGTCTGTCTGTAAGTCTATTCCACTATGGATGTAATGTGCTATATGGTTGTCTATGTGAATACTGTCTGTCTGTAAGTCTATTCCACTATGTATGTAATGTGCTATATGGTTGTCTATGTGAATACTGTCTGTCTGTAAGTCTATTCCACTATGTATGTAATGTGCTAAATGGTTGTCTATGTGAATACTGTCTGTCTGTAAGTCTATTCCACTATGTATGTAATGTGCTATATGGTTGTCTATGTGAATACTGTCTGTCTGTAAGTCTATTCCACTATGTATGTAATGTGCTATATGGTTGTCTATGTGAATACTGTCTGTCTGTAAGTCTATTCCACTATGGATGTAATGTGCTATATGGTTGTCTATGTGAATACTGTCTGTCTGTAAGTCTATTCCACTATGTATGTAATGTGCTATATGGTTGTCTATGTGAATACTGTCTGTCTGTAAGTCTATTCCACTATGTATGTAATGTGCTAAATGGTTGTCTATGTGAATACTGTCTGTCTGTAAGTCTATTCCACTATGTATGTAATGTGCTATATGGTTGTCTATGTGAATACTGTCTGTCTGTAAGTCTATTCCACTATGTATGTATTGTGCTATATGGTTGTCTATGTGAATACTGTCTGTCTGTAAGTCTATTCCACTATGTATGTAATGTGCTATATGGTTGTCTATGTGAATACTGTCTGTCTGTAAGTCTATTCCACTATGTATGTATTGTGTGTGACGTGTTGCATGTCTGTCTATTTAAGATGACATGATGCAAAACCTATTTATCTAATGGATACAAAAAAGTCATCATTATCATCACCATATCCATCATTATAAACCACAACATCAACAACTTATTGAACAGATCTGTATTACATATTTCTGAATGTTCTGAAGCTGTTTTATTCTCAGAACCTCAAACACAGGAGGATAAATGTTCAATCCTCTACAGTCCGTCAAGCTGTACAGCAGCCTAAAGACTGACGCCCAGTTTCAATGATAACTCCTATCCCCAAGCTGTGAGGATAAACAGAAGTGACTCACACACACACACACACACACACACACACACACACACACACACACACACACACACACACACACACACACACACACACACACACACACACACACACACACACACACACACACACACACACACACAGCAAAGTTACAATGTTTGTTTGCTTGTCTTTTTTACCCTGGTTAATCATCTCATCACTTTGTAGATCCTCCTACACTCCTACACTGAGACACTTTATGAATACTGGACCTGATGTAACAACCAGAACACAGCTCAAAACATAACAACAAGTAAAATGATACATTACCCTCAATAATATGACTTATTACTAAAAACAAATTACCAAAAACTATTTTTCCAGATATTGTCAAGAGTACTTACAGAGTGAAGTGAAGGGGAGAGGTATTGTACAAGTGAGTCAACTTACTGGTAGTGTGTGGGAACTGCTAGTAAGTGTCAGTTCTGTGGTTGATACATATTTAAAGTAGCTGAGACAGAACTGTCCTCTCCTTCCTCTTTAAGACATTAACATGCATGACGACCAGACCAGCACATCAGAAAGGGGAAGTTAATGTAGTAAAATGGGTCCTACATTTCTATAATGGACAAAATGTCCCCCATTTCCACTTTCATTTAAATACAGCACCATGTTAACAATATGTTGACTATTCTATATGGAATGTTTATAATATATTAGAATGTGTTGTCTTGTCCCTCTGAGTTCTACATGGAACAGGTCAAAGTTCCATTTACATTTGGTCATGATGTCATTCTATTCATTCTATTCTACCAACCCATTTAATGTACACTCCTCATCAGCTGCATCAAAGACCCTGCACGGACCCCCTTTAGTGTCTACAACATGGTTGTTGTAGAGGCGTTGGCCTGGGCAACAACCCCCTCAAGATTCTAATGATGACATCATCTCCATCATCTAACATCAATAATCAAACATGTTTCACAGCTCAGGCCGAGGAGGCGGGGGAAGGAAATCAGAGGAGCACTCCTCTTCACTTTGATTGACACTTACTCCTACTGTGTGTCCAGTGTACTGTCTGTGCTGTGTGTCAGAGGACTACAAAAGCGGTGACACCCTCCCAACAGCCTTCCTCTTCTTCCTTACTCTGTCATATCCGGACGGTACGTGGTGTTCAGGGTTGTAAGGGTTGTCAGGGTTTCCTGTCTCTCCCTCTCTGGTCAGGCTTGTGTTTGAAGAAACACTCGTCACCATAGAAACAGCCAGTGGTCCTCCAGAAGAAACACTCGTCACCATAGAAACAGCCAGTGGTCCTCCAGAAGAAACACTCATCACCATTGATGGGAGCCATCCTCCTGGTCCTGGGAGAGAGAGAGACAAACAGTATGAAAACACAAACACCTGCACCTGAGCTCCTGCTTCCTCCTTCCATCACTTTGTACATTTCAACAGTTAATATGAGTTGATTGGTAACACTTTAGAATCACTCATAATGATGTGTTGAATGACAGATGGATGTCTTTACCCTGTGGAGGCGTACTGGGAGGCTGAGGAGGTGTTGAGGCCTATAGGGTTGGTCCTCTGAGGAGAGGGAGGGGTTCTCTGCATTGTCTGGGTACCTGATCACCAGCCTGGTTCTCTCCAGCTCAACCCCCTGGACCGGAGGACAAACCGCAGGCACAGTCCAAATACATGCAATGGGACCAATAGCATTGTCCCAAAAGTACAATGGAACCAATAACAAAGCTTGTTTTTCCTTTCCTGCCAGAAATGAGTTGAATCGTTGTACTTTCCTCTCTGTGTTGAACGATGGTGAAACTATTTAAAGCTCTAAACTGAAGCTCTAAACTGAAGGCTCTTGACTCTGTGTATCATGCAGAGATGTCTAACTCACCATTGTGATCTCTACTGTGCTGTCAGGTGGACATCAGTAGCGCAGCCTCAAACCCTGGTTCATTCCTATTCATAATGCCATTTAAGGAAAACTGAGGGGAGGGGAGGTAGAGGAGATGAAGTGAGAGAGTGAAGGGAGGAAAGGATGGGGAGATAGAAGGAGTGGGGAGAGGGAGAAGACAGACCGACACACACACACACACACAATCAGCAATTTCCATATTCACAGTAGCAAGCTCAGACACTGACCTTCATCCCCATCAGTGCACTCCCCTTGAAGAAGTATCCCTTTGGCCAATCAGGGTTGAGCTGGATGGAATTCTGAGCGTCTGATAGGGTAGAGGGGTAGAGCTCCAGACACCAGTAGCAGTTTAAACCATATTCCCAAAGAACCAAAGAAATGAGATCAATGTAGAAATAGTCCATCCAGACCTTTACCACCAAGTAAATCTGTTGGACCACTTACATTAGAGTTCTCATGCAGTCTAGGGAGCAACATACCCATACCACACACACACACAGAGACACAAGCAAAAACACACACACACACACACAAGCAAAAACACACACACGCACACACACATTTAAACACACACACGCAGGCACACACACGCACACACCCATACAACGTCTGATCTACCGGGAAAGACTCTGGCAAGTTCCAACTCAGTGTGTGTGTGCGTGTGTGCGTGCATGTTTGTGTGTGTGTTTTGTTATGAAACGTGCTGATTGTTGATCTATTACAGTTTATCTCCTGACAGTAATGGAGTATCTCTGGCTGGCCTATAGGCTAGCCACTCATGCATTATGTTGCTCAATGGCGCCATCATGTGTACAATAGGCAGAAATACAAGAAACATAATTTATTTATTTGTTTTTAATTTTTTATTTTTTTGTTGTCTATTTATTTAACTTTGAGCTTATTTACATGATACTTGTACTATATTCAATGTAAAAAAACTGAAAATGTAATGTATCTAAAATAGGTAATAACTCATAATTTGATAATTAAATAAGCAATATTATGACACTGAACAATATGGTATGACATAATATAAAATATAAAATGCCCAATAATATCTGACACCAATACAAAGTAAAACGTATTAAAACAAATCAGGAGCAACTCCAGGACTAAAATTATTTAAAAGCTCTTATCAATATTATTCATTTTGTGTCATTAAAACAAGCCAATACTTTATATATTATAAAAAAATCTGGAATTGGCTAAATCCCATAGAAAAATAGCAAAAGCAGATAAAGTACACAAGAAAAGTGGGCTATTTATTAAGCGGAGCAGGTTCAGAAAGGAAACCCGAGGGCCCGCCTCAACTGAGAATGGAACCAATTAGAGGCTAGTATCATTCACGACTTCCTTATTGACCTGATCTGCTCTTACATCCTTCTGCCGCTTGCTGCTACTAAGCGCTGGCTCCTTTTTCTCCATTGACTCTGCTGCTGTAACTAGCTGGTCAATCATATAATAAAAACAAATAACAATGACATTAAATATCTATTAATGTTTATTTTCCCCCATTGAAAAAACTCTTATCTCTCTAGGTTGGAACTGTTGCTGTTAAGATACAATAAATCATTTTAATTCTGAATTGGAATAAAAGGACTGATCACATCTGTAGACCAGAAAACCCCCACACAGTCCTAATGAGAGCAGGTCTATTCTGGGCTCTGTTTTTAACAGTGTAACACTGAGGTCAAGCTCAGCCTTGAAACTGTTTCTGTACATGTTTTATAAGTGTCAGAGTTGAGAACCCCGACTCACATAGGTATGTGGTGCCAAACTGGACCAGAACATCTACTGCTTTCTCAGTCAGGCAGGAGACCGCTTCCTACTGTACATGAACAACCCAGAACATCTACTGCTTTCTCAGTCAGGCAGGAGACCGCTTCCTACTGTACATGAACAACCCAGAACATCTACTGCTTTCTCAGTCAGGCAGGAGACCGCTTCCTACTGTACATGAACAACCCAGAACATCTGCTTTCTCAGTCAGGCAGGAGACCGCTTCCTACTGTACATGAACAACCCAGAACATCTACTGCTTTCTCAGTCAGGCAGGAGACCGCTTCCTACTGTACATGAACAACCCAGAACATCTACTGCTTTCTCAGTCAGGCAGGAGACCGCTTCCTACTGTACATGAACAACCCAGAACATCTACTGCTTTCTCAGTCAGGCAGGAGACCGCTTCCTACTGTACATGAACAACCCAGAACATCTACTGCTTTCTCAGTCAGGCAGGAGACCGCTTCCTACTGTACATGAACAACCCAGAACATCTACTGCTTTCTCAGTCAGGCAGGAGACCGCTTCCTACTGTACATGAACAACCCAGAACATCTACTGCTTTCTCAGTCAGGCAGGAGACCGCTTCCTACTGTACATGAACAACCCAGAACATCTACTGCTTTCTCAGTCAGGCAGGAGACCGCTTCCTACTGTACATGAACAACCCAGAACATCTACTGCTTTCTCAGTCAGGCAGGAGACCGCTTCCTACTGTACATGAACAACCCAGAACATCTGCTTTCTCAGTCAGGCAGGAGACCGCTTCCTACTGTACATGAACAACCCAGCACAGTTTCTGCTGTGTTGGATGGCATGTTGATACTAGCATTACCTAGCATGTGGTGGGCTTACTATAGTTTCAGCTGTGTTGGATGGCATGTTGATAGTAGCATTATCTAGCATGTGGTGGTCTTACTATAGTTTCAGCTGTGTTGGATGGCATGTTGATACTAGCATTACCTAGCATGTGGTGGGCTTACTATAGTTTCAGCTGTGTTGGATGGCATGTTGATACTAGCATTACCTGGCATGTGGTGGTCTTACTATAGTTTCTGCTGTGTTGGGTGGCATGTTGATACTAGCATTACCTAGCATGTGGTGGTCTTACTATAGTTTCTGCTGTGTTGGATGGCATGTTGATACTAGCATTACCTAGCATGTGGTGGTCTTACTATAGTTTCTGCTGTGTTGGGTGGCATGTTGATACTAGCATTACCTAGCATGTGGTGGTCTTACTATAGTTTCTGCTGTGTTGGATGGCATGTTGATACTAGCATTACCTAGCATGTGGTGGTCTTACTATAGTTTCTGCTGTGTTGGGTGGCATGTTGATACTAGCATTACCTAGCATGTGGTGGTCTTACTATAGTTTCAGCTGTGTTGGATGGCATGTTGATAGTAGCATTATCTAGCATGTGGTGGTCTTACTATAGTTTCAGCTGTGTTGGATGGCATGTTGATAGTAGCATTATCTAGCATGTGGTGGGCTTACTATAGTTTCAGCTGTGTTGGATGGCATGTTGATACTAGCATTACCTATCATGTGATGGGCTTACTATAGTTTCAGCTGTGTTGGATGGCATGTTGATACTAGCATTACCTAGCATGTGGTGGTCTTACTATAGTTTCAGCTGTGTTGGATGGCATGTTGATACTAGCATTATCTAGCATGTGGTGGGCTTACTATAGTTTCAGCTGTGTTGGATGGCATGTTGATACTAGCATTACCTAGCATGTGGTGGTCTTACTATAGTTTCAGCTGTGTTGGATGGCATGTTGATACTAGCATTATCTAGCATGTGGTGGGCTTACTATAGTTTCAGCTGTGTTGGATGGCATGTTGATAGTAGCATTACCTAGCATGTGATGGGCTTACTATAGTTTCAGCTGTGTTGGATGGCATGTTGATACTAGCATTACCTAGCATGTGGTGGGCTTACTATAGTTTCAGCTGTGTTGGATGGCATGTTGATACTAGCATTACCTAGCATGTGGTGGTCTTACTATAGTTTCTGATGTGTTGGGTGGCATGTTGATACTAGCATTACCTAGCATGTGGTGGTCTTACTATAGTTTCAGCTGTGTTGGATGGCATGTTGATAGTAGCATTACCTAGCATGTGGTGGTCTTACTATAGTTTCTGCTGTGTTGGATGGGATGTTGATACTAGCATTACCTAGCATGTGATGGGCTTACTATAGTTTCAGCTGTGTTGGATGGCATGTTGATACTAGCATTACCTAGCATGTGGTGGGCTTACTATAGTTTCAGCTGTGTTGGATGGCATGTTGATACTAGCATTACCTAGCATGTGGTGGTCTTACTATAGTTTCTGATGTGTTGGGTGGCATGTTGATACTAGCATTACCTAGCATGTGGTGGTCTTACTATAGTTTCAGCTGTGTTGGATGGCATGTTGATAGTAGCATTACCTAGCATGTGGTGGTCTTACTATAGTTTCAGCTGTGTTGGATGGCATGTTGATACTAGCATTACCTAGCATGTGGTGGTCTTACTATAGTTTCTGATGTGTTGGGTGGCATGTTGATACTAGCATTACCTAGCATGTGGTGGGCTTACTATAGTTTCTGCTGTGTTGGATGGCATGTTGATACTAGCATTACCTAGCATGTGGTGGTCTTACTATAGTTTCTGCTGTGTTGGGTGGCATGTTGATACTAGCATTACCTAGCATGTGGTGGTCTTACTATAGTTTCTGCTGTGTTGGATGGCATGTTGATACTAGCATTACCTAGCATGTGGTGGGCTTACTATAGTTTCAGCTGTGTTGGGTGGCATGTTGATACTAGCATTACCTAGCATGTGGTGGGCTTACTAAACACCTGAAGGAGCAGAGCTAATGAATAGTTCAACATATTTCTACATGAAATGTAATCAAATCTGGAAATGGCAAAATATTATAGAAAAATAGCAGAAGCATAATCTATCCCATTTATCATCTATATACAAACTGTATTTATCATCTATATACATACTGTATTTATCATTAAGATAACAATCTAAATTCCAGCATTCACTCAAAGGTTAAAGGTCATTGTCTGGAAAACCTAATAGATAAGAAAGCATAATGATAGTAAGAGAATAGCATTGTGAGGCCTAGCTTTGGTTTCATGCTGTTGCTCTTCAGTCCAGGTTCTGTGGTGGTTCTCTTCAGTCATGTTCTGTGGTGGTTCTCTTCAGTCCAGGTTCTGTTGTGGTTCTCTTCAGTCCAGGTTCTGTGGTGGTTCTCTTCAGTCCAAGTTCTGTTGTGGTTCTCTTCAGTCCAGGTTCTGTGGTGGTTCTCTTCACTCAATGTTCTGTGGTGGTTTTCTTCACTCAAGGTTCTGTGGTGTTTCAGTTTAGTCCAGGTTCTGTGGTGGTTCTCTTCAGGACGGGTTGTAGTTCTCATAATCAGAGGCATCAGCATCTATCTGAGGGATTGTGACAGTGGGGGAGTCCCTCACATTCTGAAATAAGACACTGAATGAGCACATTACACACCACTCCGTAACATTTTTGTAGACACACACACATTAAACACACTTACTGCCAGGGTGTCATACTCTGGTGACCTGGTCTTCATGTTCAAAGCTGTGTACGTGTCACTGTTAGGATCAGGATGGACACTCTGTGGAGAGAGAGAGTTGTCACGGTAAGAGTGAAAATAGTATGAGAGAGACTGTCATGACATAGTAAATTAATGTCACCAGGTGTGGAGGTGGAGGTGTAACTGATATAGTCACCTGTATCCCTGTTGTGGCATCACTTCCTGCTGTGGATCTCCTGTAAAGTGGGACAGAGTGAATTCTGCTCTCTAGTGACCACTAGTGGAAGTTTATATGTTACTAATACAGTTTTGCACATGAATAAATTAATATATTAATGCATTCACAACAAATCAGAGTGCTAATGGGAATTTATAAAACATTTGAAAAAATTCTGTCACCTGAACCACATGAGTCCAGAGAGACAGAGGATGAGAACCAGAACAACCACTATGATTCCTACAGCTGCAGTCAGAACTGATGTTTGTTTCCCTATAATAAAATATGGATGACATGAGTACATGGTAATACAGGACTGTAATGGTGTTCCTATGAACTGACAATGAATATACACTAACAATGGACATTTATACTATAATCAGCCACTATACCAAACATTAGGAACACCTTCCTAACAAGTGACATCAAATGGGGATCAAAGCTTCACCTGGATTCACCTGGTCAGTCTGTCTATGTCATGGAAAGAACAGGTGTTCTTAATGTTTTGTACACTCAATGTTTAATGATAAAAAGCCATATTAAAAGTATTAACATTAGATTGAAACATGTAGTTTTGTATTGAAGTATTGAAGATGTAACTTTACCTGCTACAATGATCATCAGAGATGTAGAGTTCATAGATCCTCTTCTATTCTGGGCCTCACAGTAGTATTCTCCTCTGTCCTCAGAGATGATGTTAGTGATGCTGTAACTCTGTCCTGATGCTTTTGGTGAGGTTACGTTCTTCTTGTACCAGGTGTATTTGTCCACAGGTGGGTTGGCATCACTGCTGCAGGTCAGAGTCACTGAACTGCCCTCCACTATTTCACCAGAGGGACTGACTGACACTGAGGTTTTCTTTGGGCCGTCTGGTGGACAATATGTAACACATTGTTCATACATAGAGCTTTACATGAGGAGCATCATGGAACTTGGATTTATGATTAAAATAAATTAAATATTCATATAAATATGTATAACTTAGACAATAATGTAACAATACAGTGTTTGTGAAGTACTTGTAGTTACTACAGTAATGAGATGAGTACAATCATGGAACTTGGACATATATTGAAATAATGGATAGAATAGATGAGAGAAGATGTTATTAAAAGAATACAACTGGAGATGTATCACACATCCTCACATGTGACAGTGAGAGTTTCTTCATCAGAGGGGAGATCCTCATGTCCTTCTACAGAACAGGAGTATCTGCCTGCATCTTCACTGCTGACTGGGTTTAGGAACAGACTGGTAGATTGGTTGGTTACATGTCCATTCTTGTACCAAACGTAGGTGGGGTTGTCACCCAGAGTACAGGTGGTGCTACAGGTCAGTGTCACCTTCTGTCCCTCTGTCACAGTGGCAGGAGTCACCTTCACCTGCAGACCTAAATGAAAGAGGATTAAAACACTGAGTACGTCATAAAGTAATCGTTTGCAGTATTGATAGGATGTGACCTGCAGTGTTACCTGTGACAGTCAGAGTTGTTCCAGGGAAGGTGGGCTCCCAGGTTGTCTGATCTGTTATGAATCTAAACTTATACTCAGCTGAATCCTCCTCTCTCAGGTCTGTGATTCTCAGGATGGAGTCACTCTGCATATTTCCAAGGTACTCCACACGACCTCCATACCCCGGGCTCAGGATTTGAGGCGCCTCATTAAGTTTTCCTTTTGTATACCAGATTGTTTCAGAGACTGTATGACCACTGGGAAATGTATAAGAGCAGGATATGTCCACTGATGTCCCCTTCAAGGTACAGATCTTCTGATGGGTGTAAGTCACGTGGAAATAACTGTGACCCTCAACAGCTGAAACACAAGTACATTTTTCAAATGGTGTCAGTATTTAGAACTGTAAAATCAACCACCATTAATCTAAATGGAATAGTAGCTCTATCTCATGTCTGTTTCACTAAACATCAACCACCATTAATCTAAATGGAATAGTAGCTCTATCTCATGTCTGTTTCACTAAACATCAACCACCATTAATCTAAATGGAATAGTAGCTCTATCTCATGTCTGTTTCACTAAACATCAACCACCATTAATCTAAATGGAATAGTAGCTCTATCTCATGTCTGTTTCACTAAACATCAACCACCATTAATCTAAATGGAATAGTAGCTCTATCTCATGTCTGTTTCACTAAACATCAACCACCATTAATCTAAATGGAATAGTAGCTCTATCTCATGTCTGTTTCACTAAACATCAACCACCATTAATCTAAATGGAATAGTAGCTCTATCTCATGTCTGTTTCACTAAACATCAACCACCATTAATCTAAATGGAATAGTAGCTCTATCTCATGTCTGTTTCACTAAACATCAACCACCATTAATCTAAATGGAATAGTAGCTCTATCTCATGTCTGTTTCACTAAACATCAACCACCATTAATCTAAATGGAATAGTAGCTCTATCTCATGTCTGTTTCACTAAACATCAACCACCATTAATCTAAATGGAATAGTAGCTCTATCTCATGTCTGTTTCACTAAACATCAACCACCATTAATCTAAATGGAATAGTAGCTCTATCTCATGTCTGTTTCACTAAACATCAACCACCATTAATCTAAATGGAATAGTAGCTCTATCTCATGTCTGTTTCACTAAACATCAACCACCATTAATCTAAATGGAATAGTAGCTCTATCTCATGTCTGTTTCACTAAACATCAACCACCATTAATCTAAATGGAATAGTAGCTCTATCTCATGTCTGTTTCACTAAACATCAACCACCATTAATCTAAATGGAATAGTAGCTCTATCTCATGTCTGTTTCACTCAACATCAACCACCATTAATCTAAATGGAATAGTAGCTCTATCTCATGTCTGTTTCACTAAACCTCAACACTGACCAGTGATGTATTGGAGGATTTTGACAGACTTTAAAAAGTGTATTAGTCACACTCACACACTGCAGGAGAATTGATGCCTTTTACAGCACAGTAGAAGCTGTCTTCAGTTTTAAAGTGGATTGTGTACGAGGGGGAGGGGTCCTTTTGTACAATCTTACTGTTCCTGTACCAGATGTAGGTGGGGTTACCAGTCAGAGTACAGGTGGTGCTACAGGTCAGTGTCATTGACCACCATGTAGTGGTCACCTTCACCTGCAGGTCTGGAGTAGATAACATTAAAACCATCAATGACCTGTTGTCTAGTTCAAATGAGGCAGGAGTGGACGTTCTCAAATCATCAATTCAGGCATTCCTATTATACCATACATTCATATTAATTATATTATTTCTGTACAAATCAAGACAATTTTCCAGAACCACTTAAACAGATTAGGATTATAGACAATGTTTATTGTACCTGTAACAGACAGAGTGATTAAACACAACACTATATATAATATCACTGTACCTGTAACAGACAGAGTGATTAAACAGATCCACACTATATATAATATCACTGTACCTGTAACAGACAGAGTGATTAAACACATCAACACTATATATAATATCACTGTACCTGTAACAGACATAGTGATTAAACACATCAACACTATATATAATATCACTGTACCTGTAACAGACAGAGTGATTAAACAGATCAATACTATATATAATATCACTGTACCTGTAACAGACAGAGTGACTAAACAGATCAACACTATATATAATATCACTGTACCTGTAACAGACAGAGTGATTAAACAGATCAACACTATATATAATATCACTGTACCTGCAACAGACAGAGTGATTAAACAGATCAACACTATATATAATATCACTGTACCTGCAACAGACAGAGTGATTAAACAGATCAACACTATATATAATATCACTGTACCTGTAACAGACAGAGTGATTAAACAGATCAATACTATATATAATATCACTGTACCTGCAACAGACAGAGTGATTAAACAGATCAACACTATATATAATATCACTGTACCTGTAACAGACAGAGTGATTAAACAGATCAACACTATATATAATATCACTGTACCTGTAACAGACAGAGTGATTAAACACATCAACACTATATATAATATCACTGTACCTGTAACAGACAGAGTGATTAAACAGATAAATACTATATATAATATCACTGTACCTGTAACAGACAGAGTGATTAAACAGATCAACACTATATATAATATCACTGTACCTGTAACAGACAGAGTGATTAAACAGATCAATACTATATATAATATCACTGTACCTGTAACAGACAGAGTGATTAAACAGATCAACACTATATATAATATCACTGTACCTGTAACAGACAGAGTGATTAAACACATCAACACTATATATAATATCACTGTACCTGTAACAGACAGAGTGATTAAACAGATCAACACTATATATAATATCACTGTACCTGTAACAGACAGAGTGATTAAACAGATCAACACTATATATAATATCACTGTACCTGTAACAGACAGAGTGATTAAACACATCAACACTATATATAATATCACTGTACCTGTAACAGACAGAGTGATTAAACACATCAATACTATATATAATATCACTGTACCTGCAACAGACAGAGTGATTAAACACATCAACACTATATATAATATCACTGTATAATATCACTGTACCTGTAACAGACAGAGTGATTAAACACATCAACACTATATATAATATCACTGTATAATATCACTGTACCTGTAACAGACAGAGTGATTAAACACATCAACACTATATATAATATCACTGTATAATATCACTGTACCTGTAACAGACAGAGTGATTAAACACATCAACACTATATATAATATCACTGTACCTGTAACAGACAGAGTGATTAAACAGATCAACACTATATATAATATCACTGTACCTGTAACAGACAGAGTGATTAAACACATCAACACTATATATAATATCACTGTACCTGTAACAGACAGAGTGATTAAACACATCAATACTATATATAATATCACTGTACCTGTAACAGACAGAGTGATTAAACAGATCAATACTATATATAATATCACTGTATAATATCACTGTACCTGTAACAGACAGAGTGATTAAACACATCAACACTATATATAATATCACTGTATAATATCACTGTACCTGTAACAGACAGAGTGATTAAACACATCAACACTATATATAATATCACTGTATCTGTAACAGACAGAGTGATTAAACACATCAACACTATATATAATATCACTGTACCTGTAACAGACAGAGTGATTAAACACAACAACACTATATATAATATCACTGTACCTGTAACAGACAGAGTGATTAAACACAACAACACTATATATAATATCACTGTACCTGTAACAGACAGAGTGATTAAACACATCAACACTATATATAATATCACTGTACCTGTAACAGACAGAGTGATTAAACACATCAACACTATATATAATATCACTGTACCTGTAACAGACAGAGTGATTAAACACATCAACACTATATATAATATCACTGTATAATATCACTGTACCTGTAACAGACAGAGTGATTAAACACATCAACACTATATATAATATCACTGTACCTGTAACAGACAGAGTGATTAAACACATCAACACTATATATAATATCACTGTATAATATCACTGTACCTGTAACAGACAGTGATTAAACAGATCAACACTATATATAATATCACTGTACCTGTAACAGACAGAGTGATTAAACACAACAACACTATATATAATATCACTGTACCTGTAACAGACAGAGTGATTAAACAGATCAACACTATATATAATATCACTGTACCTGTAACAGACAGAGTGATTAAACACATCAACACTATATATAATATCACTGTACCTGTAACAGACAGAGTGATTAAACACAACACTATATATAATATCACTGTACCTGTAACAGACAGAGTGATTAAACACATCAACACTATATATAATATCACTGTACCTGTAACAGACAGAGTGATTAAACACATCAACACTATATATAATATCACTGTACCTGTAACAGACAGAGTGATTAAACAGATCAACACTATATATAATATCACTGTACCTGTAACAGACAGAGTGATTAAACACATCAACACTATATATAATATCACTGTACCTGTAACAGACAGAGTGATTAAACACAACACTATATATAATATCACTGTATAATATCACTGTACCTGTAACAGACAGAGTGATTAAACACATCAACACTATATATAATATCACTGTACCTGTAACAGACAGAGTGATTAAACACATCAACACTATATATAATATCACTGTATAATATCACTGTACCTGTAACAGACAGTGATTAAACAGATCAACACTATATATAATATCACTGTACCTGTAACAGACAGAGTGATTAAACACATCAACACTATATATAATATCACTGTATAATATCACTGTACCTGTAACAGACAGTGATTAAACAGATCAACACTATATATAATATCACTGTACCTGTAACAGACAGAGTGATTAAACAGATCAACACTATATATAATATCACTGTACCTGTAACAGACAGAGTGATTAAACACATCAACACTATATATAATATCACTGTACCTGTAACAGACAGAGTGATTAAACAGATCAACACTATATATAATATCACTGTACCTGTAACAGACAGAGTGATTAAACACATCAACACTATATATAATATCACTGTACCTGTAACAGACAGAGTGATTAAACACATCAACACTATATATAATATCACTGTACCTGTAACAGACAGAGTGATTAAACAGATCAACACTATATATAATATCACTGTACCTGTAACAGACAGAGTGATTAAACACATCAACACTATATATAATATCACTGTACCTGTAACAGACAGAGTGATTAAACACAACACTATATATAATATCACTGTACCTGTAACAGACAGAGTGATTAAACACATCAACACTATATATAATATCACTGTACCTGTAACAGACAGAGTGATTAAACACAACACTATATATAATATCACTGTACCTGTAACAGACAGAGTGATTAAACACATCAACACTATATATAATATCACTGTACCTGTAACAGACAGAGTGACTAAACAGATCAACACTATATATAATATCACTGTACCTGTAACAGACAGAGTGATTAAACACAACACTATATATAATATCACTGTACCTGTAACAGACAGAGTGATTAAACACAACACTATATATAATATCACTGTACCTGTAACAGACAGAGTGATTAAACACAACACTATATATAATATCACTGTACCTGTAACAGACAGTGATTAAACAGATCAACACTATATATAATATCACTGTACCTGTAACAGACAGAGTGATTAAACAGATCAACACTATATATAATATCACTGTACCTGTAACAGACAGAGTGATTAAACACAACACTATATATAATATCACTGTACCTGTAACAGACAGAGTGATTAAACACATCAACACTATATATAATATCACTGTACCTGTAACAGACAGAGTGATTAAACACAACACTATATATAATATCACTGTACCTGTAACAGACAGAGTGATTAAACACATCAACACTATATATAATATCACTGTACCTGTAACAGACAGAGTGATTAAACACAACACTATATATAATATCACTGTACCTGTAACAGACAGAGTGATTAAACAGATCAACACTATATATAATATCACTGTACCTGTAACAGACAGAGTGACTAAACAGATCAACACTATATATAATATCACTGTACCTGTAACAGACAGAGTGACTAAACAGATCAACACTATATATAATATCACTGTACCTGTAACAGACAGAGTGACTAAACAGATCAACACTATATATAATATCACTGTACCTGTAACAGACAGAGTGACTAAACAGATCAACACTATATATAATATCACTGTACCTGTAACAGACAGTGATTAAACAGATCAACACTATATATAATATCACTGTACCTGTAACAGACAGAGTGATTAAACAGATCAACACTATATATAATATCACTGTACCTGTAACAGACAGAGTGATTAAACACAACAATATATATAATATCACTGTACCTGTAACAGACAGAGTGATTAAACAGATCAACACTATATATAATATCACTGTACCTGTAACAGACAGAGTGACTAAACAGATCAACACTATATATAATATCACTGTACCTGTAACAGACAGTGATTAAACAGATCAACACTATATATAATATCACTGTACCTGTAACAGACAGAGTGATTAAACAGATCAACACTATATATAATATCACTGTACCTGTAACAGACAGAGTGATTAAACAGATCAACACTATATATAATATCACTGTATCTGTAACAGACAGAGTGACTAAACACATCAACACTATATATAATATCACTGTACCTGTAACAGACAGAGTGACTAAACACATCAACACTATATATAATATCACTGTACCTGTAACAGACAGAGTGACTCCAGGATAGCCACAATATTTCCCTCCAGTCTGATCTGTTATAAATCTGAACTTGTACTCAGCTGAGTCACTTTCTCTCAGGTCTGTGATTCTCAGGGTGTGTCCATTCATCTTATAACTACGGTACGTCACACGACCTTTGTTGTCTGGGTCATCTAACAGACTCACATAATTCTCCACATCATACTTTTTGATGAACCAGAAGGTTGTTGTGACTTTATGCCAACTGGGATATGTGTAAGAGCAGGACATCTCCACTGGTGACCCCTTCAAGGTACAGATACTCTGAGTGGTGTATCTAACACTCCAGCCATCCTGACCCAGTACCACTGAAACACAGTTAGACATCACAAGGACGTTACATTAAGTTCAAGGTCTTTTGACTCACGCTAAAACTTTGTTCCATAGTTGCTGAGTTGAGACATTAATGCTCTTTGGTTGAGTGTGAATGGAAACCACAGATAAGATTCACTCAGTGAGGTGTGAAAGACAACTATTTAAAGGGAAGTGGAGACATAAAAAATGGTTGTGCTTTTAGAAATATCTGTAGTTTGACAAACCGGGCAACTAAAAGATAAGAATGAGACCATACCTGTCACAGACCAGAGAAAGACCACCAACACACTTCCTGCTGTTCTCAAGGACATTGTTGCATCTCCCACCCTGCAGTCTTAGAAACATAAACAACAACTCACTCTATAGCTGGTGAATAACTCCACCTGATACTTTGAAGTATAAACTGTAAATGGGGTACAGGGCCTCATTACTGAAAATGAACCAGGCTCATATTGTGTTGTGTTGTAATGTGCTATATGGTTGTCTATGTTAATATTGTCTGTCTGTAAGTCTATATCACTATGTATGTAATGTGTGTGATGTGTTGCATGTCTGTCTACATCTGTCTATTTAATGCAAAAATAACTTCCTAATGGATACAATAGTCACCACCATCATCATCGTCATCACCACCATCATCATCATTATAAACAACAACAACCACTTATTGAACAGGTCTGTATTACTGTAAACACATATTTCTACATTGATTGTTCTGAATCTGTTTTATTCTCAGAACCCAAATATAGGAGGATAAATGTTCAATCCTCTACAGTCCATCAAGCTGTACAGCAGCCTAAAGACTGACCACCAGGTTCAATGACAGCACCTATCCTCACAGCACACACACACATAAACAGCAACACACACACACACACACACACACACACACACACACACACACACACACACACACACACACACACACACACACACACACACACACACACACACACACACACACACACACACACACACACACGCACACGGCAAAGTTACAATGTTTGTTTGCTTGTCTTGTTTACCCTGGTTAATCATCTCATCACTATGTAGATCAACACTCCTACACTGAGACACTTTATGAATACTGGCCCTGATGTAACAACCAAAACACAGCTCAAAACATAACAACAAGTAAAATGATACATTACCCTCAATAATATGACTTATGACTAAAAACAAATTACCAAAAACTATTTTTCCAGATAATGTCAAGAGTAGTTACAGAGTGAAGTGAAGGGGAGAGGTATTGTACAGTGAGTCAACTTACTGGTAGTGTGTGGGAACTGCTAGTAAGTGTCAGTTCTGTGGTTGATACATATTTAAAGTAGCTGAGACAGAACTGTCCTTTCCTTCCTCTTTAAGTCATTAACATGCATGACGACCAGACCAGCACATCAGAAAAGGGAAGTTAATGTAGTAAAATGGGTCCTACATTTCTATAATGGACAAAATGTCCCCCATTTCCACTTTCATTTAAATACAGCACCATGTTAACAATATGTTGACTATTCTATATGGAATGTTTATAATATATTAGAATGTGTTGCCTTGTCCCTCTGAGTTCTACATGGAACAGGTCAAAGTTCCATTTGGTCAGTTCCATGATGTCGTTCTATTCATTCTATTCTACTAACCCATTTAATGTACACTCCTCATCAGCTGTATCAAAGACCCTGCACTGACCCCCTTTAGTGTCTACAACATGGTTGTTGTAGAGGCGTTGGCCTGGGCAACAACCCCCTCAAGATTCTAATGATGACATCATCTCCATCATCTAACATCAATAACCAAACATGTTTCACAGCTCAGGCCGAGGGGGCGGGGGAAGGAAATCAGAGGAGCACTCCTCTTCACTTTGATTGACACTTACTCCTACTGTGTGTCCAGTGTACTGTCTGTGCTGTGTGTCAGAGGACTACAAAAGCGGTGACACCCTCCCAACAGCTCCATTCTCGCCAAGCTTCCTGTTCTCTTTTCAGGTAGCTACACGGTCCCTCCTCCCCTTCCTCAATCTTCATATTCATTATTCTGTTATTCCTTCTCTTCTTCCTTACTCTGTCATATCCGGACGGTACGTGGTGTTCAGGGTTGTAAGGGTTGTCAGGGTTTCCTGTCTCTCCCTCTCTGATCAGGCTTGTGTTTGAAGAAACACTCGTCACCATAGAAACAGCCAGTGGTCCTCCAGAAGAAACACTCGTCACCATTGATGGGAGCCATCCTCCTGGTCCTGGGAGAGAGACACACAAACAGTATGAAAACACAAACACCTGCACCTGAGCTCCTGCTTCCTCCTTCCAACACTTTGTACATTTCAACAGTTAATATGAGTTGATTGGTAACACTTTAGAATAACTCATAATGATGTGTTGAATGACAGACGGATGTCTTTACCCTGTGGAGGTGTACTGGGAGGCTGAGGAGGTGTTGAAGCCTATAGAGTTGGTCCTCTGAGGAGAGGGAGGGGTTCTCTGCATCTAGCTGTCTGGGTACCTGATCACCAGCCTGGTGCTCTCCAGCTCCACCCCCTGGACCGGAGGACAAACCGCAGGCACAGTCCAAATACATGCAATGGGACCAATAGCATTGTCCCAAAAGTACAATGGAACCAATAACAAAGCTTGTTTTTCCTTTCCTGCCAGAAATGAGTTGAATCGTTGTACTTTCCTCTCTGTGTTGAACGATGGTGAAACTATTTAAAGCTCTAAACTGAAGCTCTAAACTGAAGGCTCTTAACTCTGTGTATCATGCAGAGATGTCTAACTCACCATTGTGATCTCTACAGTGCTGTCAGGTGGACATCAGTAGCGCAGCCTCAAACCCTGGTCCATTCCTATTCAGAAGGCCATTTAAGGAAAACTGAGGGGAGGGGAGGTCGAGGAGATGAAGTGAGAGAGTGAAGGGAGGAAAGGATGGGGAGATAGAAGGAGTGGGGAGAGGGGGAAGACAGACCGACACACACACACACACAATCAGCAATTTCCATATTCACAGTAGCAAGCTCAGACACTGACCTTCATCCCCATCAGTGCACTCCCCTTGAAGAAGTATCCCTTTGGCCAATCAGGGTTGAGCTGGATGGAATTCTGAGCGTCTGATAGGGTAGAGGGGTAGAGCTCCAGACACCAGTAGCAGTTTAAACCATATTCCCAAAGAACCAAAGAAATGAGATCAATGTAGAAATAGTCCATCCAGACCTTTACCACCGAGTAAATCTGTTGGACCACTTACATTAGAGTTCTCATGCAGTAGTCTAGGGAGCAACATACCCATACCACACACACACACAGAGACGCAAGCACAAACACACACACACACACGCAAAAACACACACACGCACACACACATTTAAACACACACACGCAGGCACACACACGTAGGCACACACACGTACACACCCATACAACGTCTGATCTACCGGGAAAGACTCTGGCAAGTTCCAACTCAGTGTGTGTGTGCGTGTGTGCGTGCATGTTTGTGTGTGTGTTTTTTGATGAAACGTGCTGATTGTTGATCTATTACAGTTTATCTCCTGACAGTAATGGAGTATCTCTGGCTGGCCTATAGGCTAGCCACTCATGCATTATGTTGCTCAATGGCGCCATCATGTGTACAATAGGCAGAAATACAAGAAACACAATTTATTTATTTGTTGTCTATTTATTTAACTTTGAGCTTATTTACATGATACTTGTACTACATTCAATGTAACAAAAACTGAAAATGTAATGTATCTAAAATAGGTAATAACTCATAATATGATAATTAAATAAGCAATATTATGACACTGAACAATATGGTATAAAATAATATAAAATATAAAATGCCCAATAATATCTGACACCAATACAAAGTAAAACGTATTAAAACAAATCAGGAGCAACTCCAGGGCTAAAATTATTTAAAAGCTCTTATCAATATTATTCATTTTGTGTCACTAAAACAAGCCAATACTTTATCTATTATAAAAAATCTGGAATTGGCTAAATCCCATAGAAAAATAGCAAAAACAGATAAAGTACACAAGAAAAGTAGGCCTCAACTGAGAATGGAATCAATTAGAGGCTAGTATCATTCACGACTTCCTTATTGACCTGATCTGCTCTTACATCCTTCTGCCGCTTGCTGCTACTAAGCGCTGGCTTCTTGTCCTCCATTGACTCTGCTGCTGTAACTAGCTGTTGCTCGCTATGCTGCTGATTTCTGATATGTTTTCTTTGTAAGTGCTCACTAGCTGTGTTTGAACCTCACCCACATCGTTCAATATGCTCATGTTGCAATGTTTGGCTGCTGCGGTGATGTGATTGATTGTGAGGATCAACCATGTTGCTGCTCTGTTTTCAGTTAATAGCCGGCGACATGTAGAATTAGCCTCAGGACTAGTCAATCAAATAATAAAGACAAATAACAATGACATTAAATATCTATTAATGTTTATTTTCCCCCATTGAAAACACTCTTATCTGTCTAGGCTGGAACTGTTGCTGTTAAAATACAATCAGTCATTTTCATTCTGAACTGGAATAAAGTGACTGATCACATCTGTAGACCAGAAAACCCCCACACAGTCCTAATGAGAGCAGGTCTATTCTGGGCTCTGTTTTTAACAGTGTAACACTGAGGTCAAGCTCAGCCTTGAAACTGTTTCTGTATATGTTTTATAAGTGTCAGAGTTGAGAACCCTGACTCACATAGGTATGTGGTGCCAAACTGGACCAGAACATCTACTGCTTTCTCAGTCAGGCAGGAGACCGCTTCCTACTGTACATGAACAACCCAGAACATCTACTGCTTTCTCAGTCAGGCAGGAGACCGCTTCCTACTGTACATGAACAACCCAGAACATCTACTGCTTTCAGTCAGGCAGGAGACCGCTTCCTACTGTACATGAACAACCCAGAACATCTACTGCTTTCTCAGTCAGGCAGGAGACCGCTTCCTACTGTACATGAACAACCCAGAACATCTACTGCTTTCTCAGTCAGGCAGGAGACCGCTTCCTACTGTACATGAACAACCCAGAACATCTACTGCTTTCTCAGTCAGGCAGGAGACCGCTTCCTACTGTACATGAACAACCCAGAACATCTACTGCTTTCTCAGTCAGGCAGGAGACCGCTTCCTACTGTACATGAACAACCCAGAACATCTACTGCTTTCTCAGTCAGGCAGGAGACCGCTTCCTACTGTACATGAACAACCCAGAACATCTACTGCTTTCTCAGTCAGGCAGGAGACCGCTTCCTACTGTACATGAACAACCCAGAACATCTACTGCTTTCTCAGTCAGGCAGGAGACCGCTTCCTATTGTACATGAACAACCCAGAACTGAGTGTGTTTGCCTCAAAAAGCATCTTGCGTCAATCAGTTAATTCCAGTTAAGAATAACAATTATTATTGTATTTTAACAGCAACAGTTCCAACCTAGACTAGTTTAACAATAATTTCTACAGTAAGATGTAAAGTAGGCCTGATCATTTTTTTCATTTTCATCTGTACTGTTACTAGGGTTGCACTATCAGTAGCTAGCTTGTTTTGGTGAATGTTAGCTATTAGCTGTGTACAAGGCCAGGGGATTGAAAGAGAAACTCACATCTACCACTATGAGTTAGTTAGTACTCCCGTATTACTGCTTATCATCACCTGTTATAACATGCCAACAATCTGAACGACAGCGCTGCGTCGTGTGTAGCCGAGGGATCTTCAAGAAAACTGCAGAAAAGGAGATCAGGTACACAACTCCGATGTACACAGGCATCTCCCTCTCACACTGGTGCAGCTGCCAAACTGAGCAGAGACGCTGCTTAAGCAGAACGCGCACCGTACAGAGAGCGCAGATGCACTTGGACAAATCAATTCCAGTAATTCATGAAATAATGACGTATTTACACTGACACGTCACGACCCACCATTAACAAGTCCGTGACCCAACTTTAAGAAAGGCTGCATTAGTGCATACTGACTGACTGGGTGCATCACCGACTGTTATGGCAACTGCTCGGCCTCCGATCAAAAGGCCCGTATGGCCCAGTACATCACTGGGGCCAAGCTTCCTGACATCCAGGACCTCTAACCTGACGGTGTCAGAAGAAGGCCATAAAAATTGTCAGACTCCAGCCACCCCAGTCATAGGCTGTTGTTCTCTTTGCTACCACACGGCAAGAGGTTCCGGACCGCCAAGTCTAGGTCCAAAAGGCTTCTGAACAGCTTCTACCCCCAAGCCAAGACTCCTGAACAGCTAATCAAAGGGCGACCAAGACGCTGCTGCAACACTCTGTTTATTATCTATGCACAGTCACTTTACCTCTACCTACATGTACATATTACCTCAACTAACCTGTTTATTATCTATGCACAGTCACTTTAACTCTACCTACATGTACATATTACCTCAACTAACCTGTTTATTATCTATGCACAGTCACTTTAACCCTACCTACATGTACATATTACCTCAACTACCCTGTTTATTATCTATGCACAGTCACTTTACCTCTATCTACATGTACATATTACCTCAACTAACCTGTTTATTATCTATGCACAGTCACTTTAACTCTACCTACATGTACATATTACCTCAACTACCCTGTTTATTATCTATGCACAGTCACTTTACCTCTATCTACATGTACATATTACCTCAACTACCCTGTTTATTATCTATGCACAGTCACTTTAACTCTACCTACGAGTACATATTACCTCAACTAACCTGTTTATTATCTATGCACAGTCACTTTAACTCTACCTACATGTACATATTACCTCGACTAACCTGTTTATTATCTATGCACAGTCACTTTACCTCTACCTACATGTACATATTACCTCAACTAACCTGTTTATTATCTATGTATAGTCACTTTACCTCTACCTACATGTACATATTACCTCAACTAACCTGTTTATTATCTATGCACAGTCACTTTAACCCTACCTACATGTACATATTACCTCAACTACCCTGTTTATTATCTATGCACAGTCACTTTAACTCTACCTACATGTACATATTACCTCGACTAACCTGTTTATTATCTATGCATAGTCACTTTAACTCTACCTACATGTACATATTACCTCAACTAACCTGTTTATTATCTATGCATAGTCACTTTAACTCTACCTACATGTACATATTACCTCAACTAACCTGTTTATTATCTATGCACAGTCACTTTACCTCTATCTACATGTACATATTACCTCAACTAACCTGTTTATTATCTATGCACAGTCACTTTAACTCTACCTACATGTACATATTACCTCAACTAACCTGTTTATTATCTATGCACAGTCACTTTACCTCTACCTACATGTACATATTACCTCAACTACCCTGTTTATTATCTATGCACAGTAACTTTAACTCTACCTACATGTACATATTACCTCAACTAACCTGTTTATTATCTATGCATAGTCACTTTAACTCTACCTACATGTACATATTACCTCAACTAACCTGTTTATTATCTATGCACAGTCACTTTACCTCTATCTACATGTACATATTACCTCAACTAACCTGTTTATTATCTATGCACAGTCACTTTAACTCTACCTACATGTACATATTACCTCAACTAACCTGTTTATTATCTATGCACAGTCACTTTACCTCTACCTACATGTACATATTACCTCAACTACCCTGTTTATTATCTATGCACAGTCACTTTAACTCTACCTACATGTACATATTACCTCAACTAACCTGTTTATTATCTATGCACAGTCACTTTACCTCTACCTACATGTACATATTACCTCAACTAACCTGTTTATTATCTATGCACAGTCACTTTACCTCTATCTACATGTACATATTACCTCAACTAACCTGTTTATTATCTATGCATAGTCACTTTACCTCTACCTACATGTACATATTACCTCAACTACCCTGTTTATTATCCATGCACAGTCACTTTACCTCTACCTACATGTACATATTACCTCAACTAACCTGTTTATTATCTATGTATAGTCACTTTACCTCTACCTACATGTACAAACTACCTCAACTAACCTGTTTATTATCTATGCACAGTCACTTTACCTCTACCTACATGTACATATTACCTCAACTAACCTGTTTATTATCTATGTATAGTCACTTTACCTCTACCTACATGTACAAACTACCTCAACTAACCTGTTTATTATCTATGCACAGTCACTTTAACCCTACCTACATGTACATATTACCTCAACTAACCGGTGCCCCCCAAATTGACTCTGTACGATACCCCCTGTAGAGGGGTGGGGTTAAATGCAGAAGACAAATTTCAGTTGAATGCATTCAGTTGTACAACTGACTAGGTATCCCCCTTTCCCTTTATATAGCCTCTCTAGTGTTATTTTACTGCTGCTGTTGAATTATTTTTTACTATTATTTTCTATTTTTTACTTAACACTTATTTTTTCGTAACTTATTTTTTTGTATCTTCTGAAAGCATAGTTTGTTAAGGGGCTTGTAAGTAAGCATTTCCCTGTAAGATCTACACCTGTTGTATTCCGCACATGTGACAAATACTATTTCATACTGTTGCATGAGTCACATTATTAGTTTCCATTTTATATATTTACTTCATCCTTATCTACAACAGTAGGTTTAGGCTCTGATGTATTAGACATTTTACATTTACATTTAAGTCATTTAGCAGACGCTCTTATCCAGAGCGACTTACAAATTGGTGCATTCACCTTATGACATCCAGTAGAACAGTCACTTTACAATAGTGCATCTAAATCTTAAAGGGGGGTGAGAAGGATTACTTATCCTATCCTAGGTATTCCTTAAAGAGGTGGGGTTTCAGGTGTCTCCGGAAGGTGGTGATTGACTCCGCTGTCCTGGCGTCGTGAGGGAGTTTGTTCCACCATTGGGGGCCAGAGCAGCGAACAGTTTTGACTGGGCTGAGCGGGAACTGTACTTCCTCAGTGGTAGGGAGGCGAGCAGGCCAGAGGTGGATGAACGCAGTGCCCTTGTTTGGGTGTAGGGCCTGATCAGAGCCTGGAGGTACTGAGGTGCCGTTCCCCTCACAGCTCCGTAGGCAAGCACCATGGTCTTGTAGCGGATGCGAGCTTCAACTGGAAGCCAGTGGAGAGAGCGGAGGAGCGGGGTGACGTGAGAGAACTTGGGAAGGTTGAACACCAGACGGGCTGCGGCGTTCTGGATGAGTTGTAGGGGTTTAATGGCACAGGCAGGGAGCCCAGCCATCAGCGAGTTGCAGTAATCCAGACGGGAGATGACAAGTGCCTGGATTAGGACCTGCGCCGCTTCCTGTGTGAGGCAGGGTCGTACTCTGCGGATGTTGTAGAGCATGAACCTACAGGAACGGGCCACCGCCTTGATGTTAGTTGAGAACGACAGGGTGTTGTCCAGGATCACGCCAAGTTTCTTAGCGCTCTGGGAGGAGGACACAATGGAGTTGTCAACCGTGATGGCGAGATCATGGAACGGGCAGTCCTTCCCCGGGAGGAAGAGCAGCTCCGTCTTGCCGAGGTTCAGCTTGAGGTGGTGATCCGTCATCCACACTGATATGTCTGCCAGACATGCAGAGATGCGATTCGCCACCTGGTCATCAGAAGGGGGAAAGGAGAAGATTAATTGTGTGTCGTCTGCATAGCAATGATAGGAGAGACCATGTGAGGTTATGACAGAGCCAAGTGACTTGGTGTATAGCGAGAATAGGAGAGGGCCTAGAACAGAGCCCTGGGGGACACCAGTGGTGAGAGCGCGTGGTGAGGAGACAGATTCTCGCCACGCCACCTGGTAGGAGCGACCTGTCAGGTAGGACGCAATCCAAGCGTGGGCCGCGCCGGAGATGCCCAACTCGGAGAGGGTGGAGAGGAGGATCTGATGGTTCACAGTATCGAAGGCAGCCGATAGGTCTAGAAGGATGAGAGCAGAGGAGAGAGAGTTAGCTTTAGCGGTGTGGAGCGCCTCCGTGATACAGAGAAGAGCAGTCTCAGTTGAATGACTAGTCTTGAAACCTGACTGATTAGGATCAAGAAGGTCATTCAGAGAGAGATAGCGGGTGAGCTGGCCAAGGACGGCACGTTCAAGAGTTTTGGAGAGAAAAGAAAGAAGGGATACTGGTCTGTAGTTGTTGACATCGGAGGGATCGAGTGTAGGTTTTTTCAGAAGGGGTGCAACTCTCGCTCTCTTGAAGACGGAAGGGACGTAGCCAGCGGTCAGGGATGAGTTGATGAGCGAGGTGAGGTAAGGGAGAAGGTCTCCGGAAATGGTCTGGAGAAGAGAGGAGGGGATAGGGTCAAGCGGGCAGGTTGTTGGGCGGCCGGCCGTCACAAGACGCGAGATTTCATCTGGAGAGAGAGGGGAGAAAGAGGTCAGAGCACAGGGTAGGGCAGTGTGAGCAGAACCAGCGGTGCCGTTTGATTTAGCAAACGAGGATCGGATGTCGTCGACCTTCTTTTCAAAATGGTTGACGAAGTCATCTGCAGAGAGGGAGGAGGGGGGGAGGGGGAGGAGGATTCAGGAGGGAGGAGAAGGTGGCAAAGAGCTTCCTAGGGTTAGAGGCAGATGCTTGGAATTTAGAGTGGTAGAAAATGGCTTTAGCAGCAGAGACAGAGGAGGAAAATGTAGAGAGGAGGGAGTGAAAGGATGCCAGGTCCGCAGGGAGGCGAGTTTTCCTCCATTTCCGCTCGGCTGCCCGGAGCCCTGTTCTGTGAGCTCGCAATGAGTCGTCGAGCCACGGGGCGGGAGGGGAGGACCGAGCCGGCCTGGAGGATAGGGGACATAGAGAGTCAAAGGATGCAGAAAGGGAGGAGAGGAGGGTTGAGGAGGCAGAATCAGGAGATAGGTTGGAGAAGGTTTGAGCAGAGGGAAGAGATGATAGGATGGAAGAGGAGAGAGTAGCGGGGGAGAGAGAGCGAAGGTTGGGACGGCGCGATACCATCCGAGTAGGGGCAGTGTGGGAGGTGTTAGATGAGAGCGAGAGGGAAAAGGATACAAGGTAGTGGTCGGAGACTTGGAGGGGAGTTGCAATGAGGTTAGTGGAAGAACAGCATCTAGTAAAGATGAGGTCGAGCGTATTGCCTGCCTTGTGAGTAGGGGGAAGGTGAGAGGGTGAGGTCAAAAGAGGAGAGGAGTGGAAAGAAGGAGGCAGAGAGGAATTAGTCAAAGGTAGACGTGGGGAGGTTAAAGTCGCCCAGCACTGTGAGAGGTGAGCCGTCCTCAGGAAAGGAGCTTATCAAGGTATCAAGCTCATTGATGAACTCTCCGAGGGAACCTGGAGGGCGATAAATGATAAGGATGTTAAGCTTGAAAGGGCTGGTAACTGTGACAGCATGGAATTCAAAGGAGGCGATAGACAGATGGGTAAGGGGAGAAAGAGAGAATGACCACTTGGGAGAGATGAGGATCCCGGTGCCACCACCCCGCTGACCAGAAGCTCTCGGTGTGTGCGAGAACACGTGGGCTGACGAAGAGAGAGCAGTAGGAGTAGCAGTGTTGCCTGTGGTGATCCATGTTTCCGTCAGTGCCAAGAGAATACCGGAGACCTGGAACTCCACGTGGGTCGTGTGCGCTGGGACCACCAGATTAGTGTGGCCGCGGCCACGCGGTGTGGAGCGTTTGTATGGTCTGTGCAATTGTATGGTCTGTGCAATATTAGCCATATTCTAAGCCTGTTATGTATTTTACATAGTTAGTCCTCCCTGTCGGTCCTCCCTGTCGGTCCATAGTTAGTCCTCCCTGTCGGTCCATCTTTACATAGTTAGTCCTCCCTGTCGGTCCATCTTTACATAGTTAGTCCTCCATCTTTACATAGTTAGTCCTCCCTGTCGGTCCATCTTTACATAGTTAGTCCTCCCTGTCGGTCCATCTTTACATAGTTAGTCCTCCCTGTCGGCCCATTTTTACAGTCCTCCCTGTCGGTCCATCTTTACATAGTTAGTCCTCCCTCCCCCATCTTGACATAGTTAGTCCTCCCTGTCGGTCCATCTTTACATAGTTAGTCCTCCCTGTCGGTCCATCTTTACATAGTTAGTCCTCCCTGTCGGCCCATCTTGACATAGTTAGTCCTCCCTGTCCGTCCATCCTGACATAGTTAGTCCTCCCTGTCCGTCCATCTTTACATTATATGCTACTGTAGCGATCACTTCCATCTAGTCATCATGTATTAGCTACTGTTGTTCATTCTTATTAATCTTCTGCTAGTAATACATTTACGCATGTCATCATGTATGCTTGTACATAGTGAGTATGCAGGCATCTTCTACCCTGATGAGACTCACTCTGCTACAGTAGTTTCAGTGAGAGTGGGTCATATCTACCACCATCATGCTGCCCAAATGCTGTTGGCCGCTATACGCGCTGTTCAGCAGTCGAGCATTACTGGATCTTTTATCATTAAGCATATATTCATAGATATACGGCATCATTTAAAATGTCACACTACTTCTTAAACCTGACTTTCTTCCTCAGATTTCAAGTTATCACATTGGACCTTAGTGGGGAAGCTGACGCTGTGATTACTAAACAAGGCTAGCTATAATTTCAGCTGTGTTGGATGGGCTGTTAATATTAGCATTACCTAGCATGTGGTGGTCTTACTGTAGTTTCAGCTGTGTTGGATGGGCTGTTAATATTAGCATTACCTAGCATGTGGTGGTCTTACTATAGTTTCAGCTGTGTTGGATGGGCTGTTAATATTAGCATTACCTAGCATGTGGTGGTCTTACTATAGTTTCAGCTGTGTTGGATGGGCTGTTAATATTAGCATTACCTAGCATGTGGTGGTCTTACTATAGTTTCAGCTGTGTTGGATGGGCTGTTAATATTAGCATTACCTAGCATGTGGTGGTCTTACTATAGTTTCAGCTGTGTTGGATGGGCTGTTAATATTAGCATTACCTAGCATGTGGTGGTCTTACTATAGTTTCAGCTGTGTTGGATGGGCTGTTATTATTAGCATTACCTAGCATGTGGTGGTCTTACTATAGTTTCAGCTGTGTTGGATGGCATGTTGATACTAGCATTACCTAGCATGTGGTGGTCTTACTATAGTTTCAGCTGTGTTGGATGGCATGTTGATAGTAGCATTATCTAGCATGTGGTGGTCTTACTATAGTTTCAGCTGTGTTGGATGGCATGTTGATACTAGCATTACCTAGCATGTGGTGGTCTTACTATAGTTTCAGCTGTGTTGGATGGCATGTTGATACTAGCATTACCTAGCATGTGGTGGTCTTACTATAGTTTCTGCTGTGTTGGATGGCATGTTGATAGTAGCATTATCTAGCATGTGGTGGTCTTACTATAGTTTCAGCTGTGTTGGATGGCATGTTGATAGTAGCATTATCTAGCATGTGGTGATCTTACTATAGTTTCAGCTATGTTGGATGGCATGTTGATACTAGCATTACCTAGCATGTGGTGGTCTTACTATAGTTTCAGCTGTGTTGGATGGCATGTTGATAGTAGCATTATCTAGCATGTGGTGGTCTTACTATAGTTTCAGCTGTGTTGGATGGCATGTTGATAGTAGCATTACCTAGCATGTGGTGGTCTTACTATAGTTTCAGCTGTGTTGGATGGGATGTTGATACTAGCATTACCTAGCATGTGGTGGGCTTACTATAGTTTCAGCTGTGTTGGATGGCATGTTGATAGTAGCATTACCTAGCATGTGGTGGTCTTACTATAGTTTCAGCTGTGTTGGATGGGATGTTGATACTAGCATTACCTAGCATGTGGTGGTCTTACTATAGTTTCAGCTGTGTTGGATGGGCTGTTAATATTAGCATTACCTAGCATGTGGTGGTCTTACTATAGTTTCAGCTGTGTTGGATGGGCTGTTAATATTAGCATTACCTAGCATGTGGTGGTCTTACTATAGTTTCAGCTGTGTTGGATGGGCTGTTATTATTAGCATTACCTAGCATGTGGTGGTCTTACTATAGTTTCAGCTGTGTTGGATGGGCTGTTAATATTAGCATTACCTAGCATGTGGTGGTCTTACTATAGTTTCAGCTGTGTTGGATGGGCTGTTAATATTAGCATTACCTAGCATGTTGTGCTCTTACTATAGTTTCAGCTGTGTTGGATGGCATGTTGATACTAGCATTACCTAGCATGTGGTGGTCTTACTATAGTTTCAGCTGTGTTGGATGGCATGTTGATACTAGCATTACCTAGCATGTGGTGGTCTTACTATAGTTTCAGCTGTGTTGGATGGCATGTTGATACTAGCATTACCTAGCATGTGGTGGTCTTACTATAGTTTCAGCTGTGTTGGATGGCATGTTGATAGTAGCATTATCTAGCATGTGGTGGTCTTACTATAGTTTCAGCTGTGTTGGATGGCATGTTGATAGTAGCATTATCTAGCATGTGGTGGTCTTACTATAGTTTCAGCTGTGTTGGATGGCATGTTGATACTAGCATTACCTAGCATGTGGTGGTCTTACTATAGTTTCAGCTGTGTTGGATGGGATGTTGATACTAGCATTACCTAGCATGTGGTGGGCTTACTATAGTTTCAGCTGTGTTGGATGGGATGTTGATACTAGCATTACCTAGCATGTGGTGGGCTTACTATAGTTTCATCTGTGTTGGATGGGATGTTAATACTAGCATTACCTATCATGTGGTGGGCTTACTATAGTTTCAGCTGTGTTGGATGGCATGTTGATACTAGCATTACCTAGCATGTGGTGGGCTTACTATAGTTTCAGCTGTGTTGGATGGCATGTTGATACTAGCATTACCTAGCATGTGGTGGTCTTACTATAGTTTCAGCTGTGTTGGATGGCATGTTGATACTAGCATTACCTAGCATGTGGTGGGCTTACTATAGTTTCAGCTGTGTTGGATGGCATGTTGATACTAGCATTACCTAGCATGTGGTGGGCTTACTATAGTTTCAGCTGTGTTGGATGGCATGTTGATACTAGCATTACCTAGCATGTGGTGGTCTTACTATAGTTTCAGCTGTGTTGAATGGCATGTTGATAGTAGCATTATCTAGCATGTGGTGGTCTTACTATAGTTTCAGCTGTGTTGGATGGCATGTTGATAGTAGCATTATCTAGCATGTGGTGGGCTTACTATAGCTTCAGCTGTGTTGGATGGCATGTTGATAGTATTATTACCTAGCATGTGGTGGTCTTACTATAGTTTCAGCTGTGTTGAATGGCATGTTGATAGTAGCATTACCTAGCATGTGGTGGTCTTACTATAGTTTCAGCTGTGTTGGATGGCATGTTGATAGTAGCATTATCTAGCATGTGGTGGGCTTACTATAGTTTCAGCTGTGTTGGATGGCATGTTGATACCCGCATTACCTAGCATGTGGTGGTCTTACTATAGTTTCAGCTGTGTTGGATGGCATGTTGATACTAGCATTACCTAGCATGTGGTGGTCTTACTATAGTTTCTGCTGTGTTGGATGGCATGTTGATACTAGCATTACCTATCATGTGGTGGTCTTACTATAGTTTCTGCTGTGTTGGATGGGATGTTGATACTAGCATTACCTAGCATGTGGTGGGCTTACTATAGTTTCAGCTGTGTTGGATGGCATGTTGATACTAGCATTACCTAGCATGTGGTGGGCTTACTATAGTTTCAGCTGTGTTGGATGGGATGTTAATACTAGCATTACCTATCATGTGGTGGGCTTACTATAGTTTCAGCTGTGTTGGATGGCATGTTGATACTAGCATTACCTAGCATGTGGTGGGCTTACTATAGTTTCAGCTGTGTTGGATGGCATGTTGATACTAGCATTACCTAGCATGTGGTGGTCTTACTATAGTTTCTGCTGTGTTGGATGGCATGTTGATACTAGCATTACCTAGCATGTGGTGGGCTTACTATAGTTTCAGCTGTGTTGGATGGCATGTTGATACTAGCATTACCTAGCATGTGGTGGGCTTACTATAGTTTCAGCTGTGTTGGATGGCATGTTGATACTAGCATTACCTAGCATGTGGTGGTCTTACTATAGTTTCAGCTGTGTTGAATGGCATGTTGATAGTAGCATTATCTAGCATGTGGTGGGCTTACTATAGCTTCAGCTGTGTTGGATGGCATGTTGATAGTAGCATTACCTAGCATGTGGTGGTCTTACTATAGTTTCAGCTGTGTTGAATGGCATGTTGATAGTAGCATTACCTAGCATGTGGTGTGCTTACTATAGTTTCTGCTGTGTTGGATGGCATGTTGATACTAGCATTACCTAGCATGTGGTGGGCTTACTATAGTTTCAGCTGTGTTGGATGGGATGTTCATACTAGCATTACCTAGCATGTGGTGTGCTTACTATAGTTTCTGCTGTGTTGGATGGCATGTTGATACTAGCATTACCTAGCATGTGGTGGGCTTACTATAGTTTCAGCTGTGTTGGATGGCATGTTGATACTAGCATTACCTAGCATGTGGTGGTCTTACTATAGTTTCAGCTGTGTTGGATGGCATGTTGATACTAGCATTACCTAGCATGTGGTGGGCTTACTATAGTTTCAGCTGTGTTGGATGGCATGTTGATACTAGCATTACCTAGCATGTGGTGGTCTTACTATAGTTTCAGCTGTGTTGGATGGCATGTTGATACTAGCATTACCTAGCATGTGGTGGTCTTACTATAGTTTCAGCTGTGTTGAATGGCATGTTGATAGTAGCATTATCTAGCATGTGGTGGTCTTACTATAGTTTCAGCTGTGTTGGATGGCATGTTGATAGTAGCATTATCTAGCATGTGGTGGGCTTACTATAGCTTCAGCTGTGTTGGATGGCATGTTGATAGTAGCATTACCTAGCATGTGGTGGTCTTACTATAGTTTCAGCTGTGTTGAATGGCATGTTGATAGTAGCATTATCTAGCATGTGGTGGTCTTACTATAGTTTCAGCTGTGTTGGATGGCATGTTGATAGTAGCATTATCTAGCATGTGGTGGGCTTACTATAGCTTCAGCTGTGTTGGATGGCATGTTGATAGTAGCATTACCTAGCATGTGGTGGTCTTACTATAGTTTCAGCTGTGTTGGATGGGATGTTGATACTAGCATTACCTAGCATGTGGTGGGCTTACTATAGTTTCAGCTGTGTTGGATGGGATGTTGATACTAGCATTACCTAGCATGTGGTGGGCTTACTATAGTTTCAGCTGTGTTGGATGGGATGTTGATACTAGCATTACCTAGCATGTGGTGGGCTTACTATAGTTTCAGCTGTGTTGGATGGCTGTTGATACTAGCATTACCTAGCATGTGGTGGGCTTACTATAGTTTCTGTGTTGGATGGCATGTTGATACTAGCATTACCTAGCATGTGGTGGGCTTACTATAGTTTCAGCTGTGTTGGATGGCATGTTGATACTAGCATTACCTAGCATGTGGTGGTCTTACTATAGTTTCAGCTGTGTTGGATGGGATGTTGATACTAGCATTACCTAGCATGTGGTGGGCTTACTATAGTTTCAGCTGTGTTGGATGGCATGTTGATACTAGCATTACCTAGCATGTGGTGGTCTTACTATAGTTTCAGCTGTGTTGGATGGCATGTTGATACTAGCATTACCTAGCATGTGGTGGTCTTACTATAGTTTCAGCTGTGTTGGATGGCATGTTGATACTAGCATTACCTAGCATGTGGTGGTCTTACTATAGTTTCAGCTGTGTTGGATGGCATGTTACTAGCATTACCTAGCATGTGGTGGTCTTACTATAGTTTCAGCTGTGTTGGATGGCATGTTGATACTAGCATTACCTAGCATGTGGTGGTCTTACTATAGTTTCTGCTGTGTTGGATGGCATGTTGATACTAGCATTACCTAGCATGTGGTGGTCTTACTATAGTTTCAGCTGTGTTGGATGGCATGTTGATACTAGCATTACCTAGCATGTGGTGGTCTTACTATAGTTTCAGCTGTGTTGGATGGCATGTTGATACTAGCATTACCTAGCATGTGGTGGTCTTACTATAGTTTCAGCTGTGTTGGATGGGATGTTGATACTAGCATTACCTAGCATGTGGTGGTCTTACTATAGTTTCAGCTGTGTTGGATGGGATGTTGATACTAGCATTACCTAGCATGTGGTGGTCTTACTATAGTTTCTGCTGTGTTGGATGGCATGTTGATACTAGCATTATCTAGCATGTGGTGGGCTTACTATAGTTTCAGCTGTGTTGGATGGCATGTTGATACTAGCATTACCTAGCATGTGGTGGTCTTACTATAGTTTCAGCTGTGTTGGATGGCATGTTGATACTAGCATTACCTAGCATGTGGTGGTCTTACTATAGTTTCTGCTGTGTTGGATGGCATGTTGATACTAGCATTATCTAGCATGTGGTGGTCTTACTATAGTTTCTGCTGTGTTGGATGGCATGTTGATACTAGCATTATCTAGCATGTGGTGGTCTTACTATAGTTTCAGCTGTGTTGGATGTCATGTTGATACTAGCATTACCTAGCATGTGGTGGTCTTACTATAGATTCTGCTGTGTTGGATGGCATGTTGATACTAGCATTACCTAGCATGTGGTGGGCTTACTATAGTTTCTGCTGTGTTGGATGGCATGTTGATACTAGCATTACCTAGCATGTGGTGGGCTTACTATAGTTTCAGCTGTGTTGGATGGGATGTTGATACTAGCATTACCTAGCATGTGGTGGGCTTACTATAGTTTCTGCTGTGTTGGATGGCATGTTGATACTAGCATTACCTAGCATGTGGTGGGCTTACTATAGTTTCAGCTGTGTTGGATGGGATGTTGATACTAGCATTACCTAGCATGTGGTGGTCTTACTATAGTTTCTGCTGTGTTGGATGGCATGTTGATACTAGCATTATCTAGCATGTGGTGGGCTTACTATAGTTTCAGCTGTGTTGGATGGCATGTTGATACTAGCATTACCTAGCATGTGGTGGTCTTACTATAGTTTCTGCTGTGTTGGATGGCATGTTGATACTAGCATTACCTAGCATGTGGTGGTCTTACTATAGTTTCTGCTGTGTTGGATGGCATGTTGATACTAGCATTACCTAGCATGTGGTGGTCTTACTATAGTTTCAGCTGTGTTGGATGGGATGTTGATACTAGCATTACCTAGCATGTGGTGGTCTTACTATAGTTTCTGCTGTGTTGGATGGCATGTTGATACTAGCATTATCTAGCATGTGGTGGGCTTACTATAGTTTCAGCTGTGTTGGATGGCATGTTGATACTAGCATTACCTAGCATGTGGTGGTCTTACTATAGTTTCTGCTGTGTTGGATGGCATGTTGATAGTAGCATTATCTAGCATGTGGTGGGCTTACTATAGTTTCAGCTGTGTTGGATGGCATGTTGATACTAGCATTATCTAGCATGTGGTGGTCTTACTATAGTTTCAGCTGTGTTGGATGGCATGTTGATACTAGCATTACCTAGCATGTGGTGGTCTTACTATAGCTTACTATAGTTTCAGCTGTGTTGGATGGCATGTTGATACTAGCATTATCTAGCATGTGGTGGGCTTACTATAGTTTCTGCTGTGTTGGATGGCATGTTGATACTAGCATTATCTAGCATGTGGTGGTCTTACTATAGTTTCTGCTGTGTTGGATGGCATGTTGATACTAGCATTATCTAGCATGTGGTGGTCTTACTATAGTTTCAGCTGTGTTGGATGGCATGTTGATACTAGCATTACCTAGCATGTGGTGGGCTTACTATAGTTTCTGCTGTGTTGGATGGCATGTTGATACTAGCATTACCTAGCATGTGGTGGTCTTACTATAGTTTCTGCTGTGTTGGATGGCATGTTGATACTAGCATTACCTAGCATGTGGTGGTCTTACTATAGTTTCTGCTGTGTTGGATGGGATGTTGATACTAGCATTACCTAGCATGTGGTGGTCTTACTATAGTTTCAGCTGTGTTGGATGGGATGTTGATACTAGCATTACCTAGCATGTGGTGGTCTTACTATAGTTTCAGCTGTGTTGGATGGCATGTTGATACTAGCATTACCTAGCATGTGGTGGTCTTACTATAGTTTCAGCTGTGTTGGATGGGATGTTGATACTAGCATTACCTAGCATGTGGTGGTCTTACTATAGTTTCTGCTGTGTTGGATGGCATGTTGATACTAGCATTACCTAGCATGTGGTGGGCTTACTATAGTTTCAGCTGTGTTGGATGGCATGTTGATACTAGCATTACCTAGCATGTGGTGGTCTTACTATAGTTTCTGCTGTGTTGGATGGGATGTTGATACTAGCATTACCTAGCATGTGGTGGTCTTACTATAGTTTCTGCTGTGTTGGATGGCATGTTGATACTAGCATTATCTAGCATGTGGTGGGCTTACAGCTATAGTTTCAGCTGTGTTGGATGGCATGTTGATACTAGCATTACCTAGCATGTGGTGGTCTTACTATAGTTTCTGCTGTGTTGGATGGCATGTTGATAGTAGCATTATCTAGCATGTGGTGGGCTTACTATAGTTTCAGCTGTGTTGGATGGCATGTTGATACTAGCATTATCTAGCATGTGTTGGTCTTACTATAGTTTCAGCTGTGTTGGATGGCATGTTGATACTAGCATTACCTAGCATGTGGTGGGCTTACTATAGTTTCAGCTGTGTTGGATGGCATGTTGATACTAGCATTATCTAGCATGTGGTGGGCTTACTATAGTTTCTGCTGTGTTGGATGGCATGTTGATACTAGCATTATCTAGCATGTGGTGGTCTCACTATAGTTTCTGCTGTGTTGGATGGCATGTTGATACTAGCATTATCTAGCATGTGTTGGTCTTACTATAGTTTCAGCTGTGTTGGATGGCATGTTGATACTAGCATTACCTAGCATGTGGTGGGCTTTCTATAGTTTCTGCTGTGTTGGATGGCATGTTGATACTAGCATTACCTAGCATGTGGTGGGCTTACTATAGTTTCTGCTGTGTTGGACTATAGTTTCTGCTGTGTTGGATGGCATGTTGATACTAGCATTACCTAGCATGTGGTGGTCTTACTATAGTTTCTGCTGTGTTGGATGGGATGTTGATACTAGCATTACCTAGCATGTGGTGGTCTTACTATAGTTTCAGCTGTGTTGGATGGCATGTTGATACTAGCATTACCTAGCATGTGGTGGTCTTACTATAGTTTCTGCTGTGTTGGATGGCATGTTGATACTAGCATTACCTAGCATGTGGTGGTCTTACTATAGTTTCTGCTGTGTTGGATGGCATGTTGATACTAGCATTATCTAGCATGTGGTGGTCTTACTATAGTTTCTGCTGTGTTGGATGGCATGTTGATACTAGCATTACCTAGCATGTGGTGGGCTTACTATAGTTTCTGCTGTGTTGGATGGCATGTTGATACTAGCATTATCTAGCATGTGGTGGTCTTACTATAGTTTCTGCTGTGTTGGATGGCATGTTGATACTAGCATTATCTAGCATGTGGTGGTCTTACTATAGTTTCAGCTGTGTTGGATGTCATGTTGATACTAGCATTACCTAGCATGTGGTGGTCTTACTATAGATTCTGCTGTGTTTGATGGCATGTTGATACTAGCATTATCTAGCATGTGGTGGGCTTACTATAGTTTCTGCTGTGTTGGATGGCATGTTGATACTAGCATTACCTAGCATGTGGTGGGCTTACTATAGTTTCAGCTGTGTTGGATGGGATGTTGATACTAGCATTACCTAGCATGTGGTGGGCTTACTATAGTTTCTGCTGTGTTGGATGGCATGTTGATACTAGCATTACCTAGCATGTGGTGGGCTTACTATAGTTTCAGCTGTGTTGGATGGCATGTTGATACTAGCATTACCTAGCATGTGGTGGGCTTACTATAGTTTCTGCTGTGTTGGATGGCATGTTGATACTAGCATTACCTAGCATGTGGTGGGCTTACTATAGTTTCAGCTGTGTTGGATGGCATGTTGATACTAGCATTACCTAGCATGTGGTGGTCTTACTATAGTTTCAGCTGTGTTGGATGGCATGTTGATACATTACCTAGCATTACCTAGCATGTGGTGGTCTTACTATAGTTTCTGCTGTGTTGGATGGCATGTTGATACTAGCATTACCTAGCATGTGGTGGTCTTACTATAGTTTCTGCTGTGTTGGATGGCATGTTGATACTAGCATTATCTAGCATGTGGTGGGCTTACTATAGTTTCAGCTGTGTTGGATTGCATGTTGATACTAGCATTACCTAGCATGTGGTGGTCTTACTATAGTTTCTGCTGTGTTGGATGGCATGTTGATACTAGCATTACCTAGCATGTGGTGGGCTTACTATAGTTTCTGCTGTGTTGGATGGCATGTTGATACTAGCATTATCTAGCATGTGGTGGTCTTACTATAGTTTCTGCTGTGTTGGATGGCATGTTGATACTAGCATTATCTAGCATGTGGTGGTCTTACTATAGTTTCAGCTGTGTTGGATGTCATGTTGATACTAGCATTACCTAGCATGTGGTGGTCTTACTATAGATTCTGCTGTGTTGGATGGCATGTTGATACTAGCATTACCTAGCATGTGGTGGGCTTACTATAGTTTCTGCTGTGTTGGATGGCATGTTGATACTAGCATTACCTAGCATGTGGTGGGCTTACTATAGTTTCAGCTGTGTTGGATGGCATGTTGATACTAGCATTACCTAGCATGTGGTGGGCTTACTATAGTTTCTGCTGTGTTGGATGGCATGTTGATACTAGCATTACCTAGCATGTGGTGGGCTTACTATAGTTTCAGCTGTGTTGGATGGGATGTTGATACTAGCATTACCTAGCATGTGGTGGGCTTACTATAGTTTCTGCTGTGTTGGATGGCATGTTGATACTAGCATTACCTAGCATGTGGTGGGCTTACTATAGTTTCAGCTGTGTTGGATGGCATGTTGATACTAGCATTACCTAGCATGTGGTGGGCTTACTATAGTTTCTGCTGTGTTGGATGGCATGTTGATACTAGCATTACCTAGCATGTGGTGGTCTTACTATAGTTTCTGCTGTGTTGGATGGCATGTTGATACTAGCATTACCTAGCATGTGGTGGGCTTACTATAGTTTCAGCTGTGTTGGATGGGATGTTGATACTAGCATTACCTAGCAAGTGGTGGGCTTACTATAGTTTCAGCTGTGTTGGATGGGATGTTGATACTAGCATTACCTAGCATGTGGTGGTCTTACTATAGTTTCTGCTGTGTTGGATGGCATGTTGATACTAGCATTATCTAGCATGTGGTGGGCTTACTATAGTTTCAGCTGTGTTGGATGGCATGTTGATACTAGCATTACCTAGCATGTGGTGGTCTTACTATAGTTTCTGCTGTGTTGGATGGCATGTTGATAGTAGCATTATCTAGCATGTGGTGGGCTTACTATAGTTTCAGCTGTGTTGGATGGCATGTTGATACTAGCATTATCTAGCATGTGTTGGTCTTACTATAGTTTCAGCTGTGTTGGATGGCATGTTGATACTAGCATTACCTAGCATGTGGTGGGCTTACTATAGTTTCAGCTGTGTTGGATGGCATGTTGATACTAGCATTATCTAGCATGTGGTGGGCTTACTATAGTTTCTGCTGTGTTGGATGGCATGTTGATACTAGCATTATCTAGCATGTGGTGGTCTCACTATAGTTTCTGCTGTGTTGGATGGCATGTTGATACTAGCATTATCTAGCATGTGTTGGTCTTACTATAGTTTCAGCTGTGTTGGATGGCATGTTGATACTAGCATTACCTAGCATGTGGTGGGCTTTCTATAGTTTCTGCTGTGTTGGATGGCATGTTGATACTAGCATTACCTAGCATGTGGTGGGCTTACTATAGTTTCTGCTGTGTTGGATGGCATGTTGATACTAGCATTACCTAGCATGTGTTGGTCTTACTATAGTTTCTGCTGTGTTGGATGGGATGTTGATACTAGCATTACCTAGCATGTGGTGGTCTTACTATAGTTTCAGCTGTGTTGGATGGCATGTTGATACTAGCATTACCTAGCATGTGGTGGGCTTACTATAGTTTCTGCTGTGTTGGATGGCATGTTGATACTAGCATTACCTAGCATGTGGTGGTCTTACTATAGTTTCAGCTGTGTTGGATGGGATGTTGATACTAGCATTACCTAGCATGTGGTGGGCTTACTATAGTTTCAGCTGTGTTGGATGGGATGTTGATACTAGCATTACCTAGCATGTGGTGGTCTTACTATAGTTTCTGCTGTGTTGGATGGCATGTTGATACTAGCATTACCTAGCATGTGGTGGGCTTACTATAGTTTCAGCTGTGTTGGATGGCATGTTGATACTAGCATTACCTAGCATGTGGTGGTCTTACTATAGTTTCTGCTGTGTTGGATGGCATGTTGATACTAGCATTATCTAGCATGTGGTGGGCTTACTATAGTTTCAGCTGTGTTGGATGGCATGTTGATACTAGCATTACCTAGCATGTGGTGGTCTTACTATAGTTTCTGCTGTGTTGGATGGCATGTTGATAGTAGCATTATCTAGCATGTGGTGGGCTTACTATAGTTTCAGCTGTGTTGGATGGCATGTTGATACTAGCATTATCTAGCATGTGTTGGTCTTACTATAGTTTCAGCTGTGTTGGATGGCATGTTGATACTAGCATTACCTAGCATGTGGTGGGCTTACTATAGTTTCAGCTGTGTTGGATGGCATGTTGATACTAGCATTATCTAGCATGTGGTGGTCTTACTATAGTTTCTGCTGTGTTGGATGGCATGTTGATACTAGCATTATCTAGCATGTGGTGGTCTTACTATAGTTTCTGCTGTGTTGGATGGCATGTTGATACTAGCATTATCTAGCATGTGGTGGTCTTACTATAGTTTCAGCTGTGTTGGATGGCATGTTGATACTAGCATTACCTAGCATGTGGTGGTCTTACTATAGTTTCTGCTGTGTTGGATGGCATGTTGATACTAGCATTACCTAGCATGTGGTGGGCTTACTATAGTTTCTGCTGTGTTGGATGGCATGTTGATACTAACATTACCTAGCATGTGTTGGTCTTACTATAGTTTCTGCTGTGTTGGATGGGATGTTGATACTAGCATTACCTAGCATGTGGTGGTCTTACTATAGTTTCAGCTGTGTTGGATGGCATGTTGATACTAGCATTACCTAGCATGTGTTGGTCTTACTATAGTTTCTGCTGTGTTGGATGGCATGTTGATACTAGCATTACCTAGCATGTGGTGGTCTTACTATAGTTTCTGCTGTGTTGGATGGCATGTTGATACTAGCATTATCTAGCATGTGGTGGTCTTACTATAGTTTCTGCTGTGTTGGATGGCATGTTGATACTAGCATTACCTAGCATGTGGTGGGCTTACTATAGTTTCTGCTGTGTTGGATGGCATGTTGATACTAGCATTATCTAGCATGTGGTGGTCTTACTATAGTTTCTGCTGTGTTGGATGGCATGTTGATACTAGCATTATCTAGCATGTGGTGGTCTTACTATAGTTTCAGCTGTGTTGGATGTCATGTTGATACTAGCATTACCTAGCATGTGGTGGTCTTACTATAGATTCTGCTGTGTTGGATGGCATGTTGATACTAGCATTACCTAGCATGTGGTGGGCTTACTATAGTTTCTGCTGTGTTGGATGGCATGTTGATACTAGCATTACCTAGCATGTGGTGGGCTTACTATAGTTTCAGCTGTGTTGGATGGGATGTTGATACTAGCATTACCTAGCATGTGGTGGGCTTACTATAGTTTCTGCTGTGTTGGATGGCATGTTGATACTAGCATTACCTAGCATGTGGTGGGCTTACTATAGTTTCAGCTGTGTTGGATGGCATGTTGATACTAGCATTACCTAGCATGTGGTGGGCTTACTATAGTTTCTGCTGTGTTGGATGGCATGTTGATACTAGCATTACCTAGCATGTGGTGGGCTTACTATAGTTTCAGCTGTGTTGGATGGCATGTTGATACTAGCATTACCTAGCATGTGGTGGGCTTACTATAGTTTCTGCTGTGTTGGATGGCATGTTGATACTAGCATTACCTAGCATGTGGTGGTCTTACTATAGTTTCTGCTGTGTTGGATGGCATGTTGATACTAGCATTACCTAGCATGTGGTGGTCTTACTATAGTTTCTGCTGTGTTGGATGGCATGTTGATACTAGCATTATCTAGCATGTGGTGGTCTTACTATAGTTTCTGCTGTGTTGGATGGCATGTTGATACTAGCATTATCTAGCATGTGTTGGTCTTACTATAGTTTCAGCTGTGTTGGATGGCATGTTGATACTAGCATTACCTAGCATGTGGTGGGCTTACTATAGTTTCTGCTGTGTTGGATGGCATGTTGATACTAGCATTACCTAGCATGTGGTGGGCTTACTATAGTTTCTGCTGTGTTGGATGGCATGTTGATACTAGCATTACCTAGCATGTGTTGGTCTTACTATAGTTTCTGCTGTGTTGGATGGGATGTTGATACTAGCATTACCTAGCAAGTGGTGGGCTTACTATAGTTTCAGCTGTGTTGGATGGGATGTTGATACTAGCATTACCTAGCATGTGGTGGGCTTACTATAGTTTCTGCTGTGTTGGATGGCATGTTGATACTAGCATTACCTAGCATGTGGTGGGCTTACTATAGTTTCAGCTGTGTTGGATGGGATGTTGATACTAGCATTACCTAGCAAGTGGTGGGCTTACTATAGTTTCAGCTGTGTTGGATGGGATGTTGATACTAGCATTACCTAGCATGTGGTGGTCTTACTATAGTTTCTGCTGTGTTGGATGGCATGTTGATACTAGCATTACCTAGCATGTGGTGGTCTTACTATAGTTTCAGCTGTGTTGGATGGCATGTTGATACTAGCATTACCTAGCATGTGGTGGTCTTACTATAGTTTCTGCTGTGTTGGATGGGATGTTGATACTAGCATTACCTAGCATGTGGTGGTCTTACTATAGTTTCTGCTGTGTTGGATGGCATGTTGATACTAGCATTATCTAGCATGTGGTGGTCTTACTATAGTTTCAGCTGTGTTGGATGGCATGTTGATACTAGCATTACCTAGCATGTGGTGGTCTTACTATAGTTTCTGCTGTGTTGGATGGCATGTTGATAGTAGCATTATCTAGCATGTGGTGGGCTTACTATAGTTTCAGCTGTGTTGGATGGCATGTTGATACTAGCATTATCTAGCATGTGTTGGTCTTACTATAGTTTCAGCTGTGTTGGATGGCATGTTGATACTAGCATTACCTAGCATGTGGTGGGCTTACTATAGTTTCAGCTGTGTTGGATGGCATGTTGATACTAGCATTATCTAGCATGTGGTGGGCTTACTATAGTTTCTGCTGTGTTGGATGGCATGTTGATACTAGCATTATCTAGCATGTGGTGGTCTTACTATAGTTTCTGCTGTGTTGGATGGCATGTTGATACTAGCATTATCTAGCATGTGGTGGTCTTACTATAGTTTCAGCTGTGTTGGATGGCATGTTGATACTAGCATTACCTAGCATGTGGTGGGCTTACTATAGTTTCTGCTGTGTTGGATGGCATGTTGATACTAGCATTACCTAGCATGTGGTGGGCTTACTATAGTTTCTGCTGTGTGTTGGATGGCATGTTGATACTAGCATTACCTAGCATGTGTTGGTCTTACTATAGTTTCTGCTGTGTTGGATGGGATGTTGATACTAGCATTACCTAGCATGTGGTGGTCTTACTATAGTTTCAGCTGTGTTGGATGGCATGTTGATACTAGCATTACCTAGCATGTGGTGGTCTTACTATAGTTTCTGCTGTGTTGGATGGCATGTTGATACTAGCATTACCTAGCATGTGGTGGTCTTACTATAGTTTCTGCTGTGTTGGATGGCATGTTGATACTAGCATTACCTAGCATGTGGTGGTCTTACTATAGTTTCTGCTGTGTTGGATGGGATGTTGATACTAGCATTACCTAGCATGTGGTGGTCTTACTATAGTTTCTGCTGTGTTGGATGGCATGTTGATACTAGCATTACCTAGCATGTGGTGGTCTTACTATAGTTTCAGCTGTGTTGGATGGCATGTTGATACTAGCATTACCTAGCATGTGGTGGTCTTACTATAGTTTCTGCTGTGTTGGATGGCATGTTGATACTAGCATTACCTAGCATGTGGTGGGCTTACTATAGTTTCAGCTGTGTTGGATGGCATGTTGATACTAGCATTATCTAGCATGTGTTGGTCTTACTATAGTTTCAGCTGTGTTGGATGGCATGTTGATACTAGCATTACCTAGCATGTGGTGGGCTTACTATAGTTTCTGTGTTGGATGGCATGTTGATAGTAGCATTATCTAGCATGTGGTGGATATAGTTTCAGCTGTGTTGGATGGCATGTTGATACTAGCATTACCTAGCATGTGGTGGTCTTACTATAGTTTCAGCTGTGTTGGATGGCATGTTGATACTAGCATTACCTAGCATGTGGTGGTCTTACTATAGTTTCAGCTGTGTTGGATGGCATGTTGATACTAGCATTATCTAGCATGTGTTGGTCTTACTATAGTTTCAGCTGTGTTGGATGGCATGTTGATACTAGCATTACCTAGCATGTGGTGGGCTTTCTATAGTTTCTGCTGTGTTGGATGGCATGTTGATACTAGCATTACCTAGCATGTGGTGGGCTTACTATAGTTTCTGCTGTGTTGGATGGCATGTTGATACTAGCATTACCTAGCATGTGTTTGTCTTACTATAGTTTCTGCTGTGTTGGATGGCATGTTGATACTAGCATTACCTAGCATGTGGTGGGCTTACTATAGTTTCTGCTGTGTTGGATGGCATGTTGATACTAGCATTACCTAGCATGTGTTGGTCTTACTATAGTTTCTGCTGTGTTGGATGGGATGTTGATACTAGCATTACCTAGCATGTGGTGGTCTTACTATAGTTTCAGCTGTGTTGGATGGCATGTTGATACTAGCATTACCTAGCATGTGTTGGTCTTACTATAGTTTCTGCTGTGTTGGATGGCATGTTGATACTAGCATTATCTAGCATGTGGTGGGCTTACTATAGTTTCAGCTGTGTTGGATGGCATGTTGATACTAGCATTACCTAGCATGTGGTGGTCTTACTATAGTTTCTGCTGTGTTGGATGGCATGTTGATACTAGCATTATCTAGCATGTGGTGGTCTTACTATAGTTTCTGCTGTGTTGGATGGCATGTTGATACTAGCATTACCTAGCATGTGTTGGTCTTACTATAGTTTCAGCTGTGTTGGATGGCATGTTGATACTAGCATTACCTAGCATGTGGTGGGCTTACTATAGTTTCAGCTGTGTTGGATGGCATGTTGATACTAGCATTATCTAGCATGTGGTGGGCTTACTATAGTTTCTGCTGTGTTGGATGGCATGTTGATACTAGCATTATCTAGCATGTGGTGGTCTTACTATAGTTTCTGCTGTGTTGGATGGCATGTTGATACTAGCATTATCTAGCATGTGTTGGTCTTACTATAGTTTCAGCTGTGTTGGATGGCATGTTGATACTAGCATTACCTAGCATGTGGTGGGCTTACTATAGTTTCTGCTGTGTTGGATGGCATGTTGATACTAGCATTACCTAGCATGTGGTGGTCTTACTATAGTTTCTGCTGTGTTGGATGGCATGTTGATACTAGCATTACCTAGCATGTGTTGGTCTTACTATAGTTTCTGCTGTGTTGGATGGGATGTTGATACTAGCATTACCTAGCATGTGGTGGTCTTACTATAGTTTCAGCTGTGTTGGATGGCATGTTGATACTAGCATTACCTAGCATGTGTTGGTCTTACTATAGTTTCTGCTGTGTTGGATGGCATGTTGATACTAGCATTACCTAGCATGTGGTGGTCTTACTATAGTTTCTGCTGTGTTGGATGGCATGTTGATACTAGCATTACCTAGCATGTGGTGGTCTTACTATAGTTTCTGCTGTGTTGGATGGGATGTTGATACTAGCATTACCTAGCATGTGGTGGTCTTACTATAGTTTCTGCTGTGTTGGATGGCATGTTGATACTAGCATTATCTAGCATGTGGTGGGCTTACTATAGTTTCAGCTGTGTTGGATGGCATGTTGATACTAGCATTACCTAGCATGTGGTGGTCTTACTATAGTTTCTGCTGTGTTGGATGGCATGTTGATACTAGCATTATCTAGCATGTGGTGGGCTTACTATAGTTTCAGCTGTGTTGGATGGCATGTTGATACTAGCATTATCTAGCATGTGGTGGTCTTACTATAGTTTCAGCTGTGTTGGATGGCATGTTGATACTAGCATTACCTAGCATGTGGTGGGCTTACTATAGTTTCAGCTGTGTTGGATGGCATGTTGATACTAGCATTATCTAGCATGTGGTGGTCTTACTATAGTTTCTGCTGTGTTGGATGGCATGTTGATACTAGCATTACCTAGCATGTGGTGGTCTTACTATAGTTTCTGCTGTGTTGGATGGCATGTTGATACTAGCATTACCTAGCATGTGGTGGTCTTACTATAGTTTCTGCTGTGTTGGATGGCATGTTGATACTAGCATTACCTAGCATGTGGTGGTCTTACTATAGTTTCTGCTGTGTTGGATGGCATGTTGATACTAGCATTACCTAGCATGTGGTGGTCTTACTATAGTTTCTGCTGTGTTGGATGGCATGTTGATACTAGCATTACCTAGCATGTGTTGGTCTTACTATAGTTTCTGCTGTGTTGGATGGGATGTTGATACTAGCATTACCTAGCATGTGGTGGTCTTACTATAGTTTCAGCTGTGTTGGATGGCATGTTGATACTAGCATTACCTAGCATGTGTTGGTCTTACTATAGTTTCTGCTGTGTTGGATGGCATGTTGATACTAGCATTACCTAGCATGTGGTGGTCTTACTATAGTTTCTGCTGTGTTGGATGGCATGTTGATACTAGCATTACCTAGCATGTGGTGGTCTTACTATAGTTTCTGCTGTGTTGGATGGGATGTTGATACTAGCATTACCTAGCATGTGGTGGTCTTACTATAGTTTCTGCTGTGTTGGATGGCATGTTGATACTAGCATTATCTAGCATGTGGTGGGCTTACTATAGTTTCTGCTGTGTTGGATGGCATGTTGATACTAGCATTACCTAGCATGTGGTGGGCTTACTATAGTTTCAGCTGTGTTGGATGGGATGTTGATACTAGCATTACCTAGCATGTGGTGGGCTTACTATAGTTTCTGCTGTGTTGGATGGCATGTTGATACTAGCATTACCTAGCATGTGGTGGGCTTACTATAGTTTCAGCTGTGTTGGATGGGATGTTGATACTAGCATTACCTAGCATGTGGTGGGCTTACTATAGTTTCTGCTGTGTTGGATGGCATGTTGATACTAGCATTACCTAGCATGTGGTGGGCTTACTATAGTTTCAGCTGTGTTGGATGGCATGTTGATACTAGCATTACCTAGCATGTGGTGGTCTTACTATAGTTTCTGCTGTGTTGGATGGCATGTTGATACTAGCATTACCTAGCATGTGGTGGTCTTACTATAGTTTCTGCTGTGTTGGATGGCATGTTGATACTAGCATTACCTAGCATGTGGTGGGCTTACTATAGTTTCAGCTGTGTTGGATGGGATGTTGATACTAGCATTACCTAGCATGTGGTGGGCTTACTATAGTTTCAGCTGTGTTGGATGGCATGTTGATACTAGCATTACCTAGCATGTGGTGGTCTTACTATAGTTTCTGCTGTGTTGGATGGCATGTTGATACTAGCATTACCTAGCATGTGGTGGGCTTACTATAGTTTCAGCTGTGTTGGATGGCATGTTGATACTAGCATTACCTAGCATGTGGTGGTCTTACTATAGTTTCTGCTGTGTTGGATGGCATGTTGATACTAGCATTATCTAGCATGTGGTGGTCTTACTATAGTTTCAGCTGTGTTGGATGGCATGTTGATACTAGCATTACCTAGCATGTGGTGGTCTTACTATAGTTTCAGCTGTGTTGGATGGCATGTTGATACTAGCATTACCTAGCATGTGGTGGGCTTACTATAGTTTCAGCTGTGTTGGATGGCATGTTGATACTAGCATTATCCTAGCATGTGGTGGGCTTACTATAGTTTCTGCTGTGTTGGATGGCATGTTGATACTAGCATTATCTAGCATGTGGTGGTCTTACTATAGTTTCTGCTGTGTTGGATGGCATGTTGATACTAGCATTATCTAGCATGTGGTGGTCTTACTATAGTTTCAGCTGTGTTGGATGGCATGTTGATACTAGCATTACCTAGCATGTGGTGGGCTTACTATAGTTTCTGCTGTGTTGGATGGCATGTTGATACTAGCATTATCTAGCATGTGGTGGTCTTACTATAGTTTCTGCTGTGTTGGATGGCATGTTGATACTAGCATTACCTAGCATGTGTTGGTCTTACTATAGTTTCTGCTGTGTTGGATGGGATGTTGATACTAGCATTACCTAGCAAGTGGTGGGCTTACTATAGTTTCAGCTGTGTTGGATGGGATGTTGATACTAGCATTACCTAGCATGTGGTGGGCTTACTATAGTTTCTGCTGTGTTGGATGGCATGTTGATACTAGCATTACCTAGCATGTGGTGGGCTTACTATAGTTTCAGCTGTGTTGGATGGGATGTTGATACTAGCATTACCTAGCATGTGGTGGGCTTACTATAGTTTCAGCTGTGTTGGATGGGATGTTGATACTAGCATTACCTAGCATGTGGTGGTCTTACTATAGTTTCTGCTGTGTTGGATGGCATGTTGATACTAGCATTATCTAGCATGTGGTGGGCTTACTATAGTTTCAGCTGTGTTGGATGGCATGTTGATACTAGCATTACCTAGCATGTGGTGGTCTTACTATAGTTTCTGCTGTGTTGGATGGGATGTTGATACTAGCATTACCTAGCATGTGGTGGTCTTACTATAGTTTCTGCTGTGTTGGATGGCATGTTGATACTAGCATTATCTAGCATGTGGTGGGCTTACTATAGTTTCAGCTGTGTTGGATGGCATGTTGATACTAGCATTACCTAGCATGTGGTGGTCTTACTATAGTTTCTGCTGTGTTGGATGGCATGTTGATACTAGCATTACCTAGCATGTGGTGGGCTTACTATAGTTTCAGCTGTGTTGGATGGCATGTTGATACTAGCATTACCTAGCATGTGGTGGTCTTACTATAGTTTCAGCTGTGTTGGATGGCATGTTGATACTAGCATTACCTAGCATGTGGTGGTCTTACTATAGTTTCAGCTGTGTTGGATGGCATGTTGATACTAGCATTACCTAGCATGTGGTGGTCTTACTATAGTTTCTGCTGTGTTGGATGGCATGTTGATACTAGCATTACCTAGCATGTGGTGGTCTTACTATAGTTTCTGCTGTGTTGGATGGCATGTTGATACTAGCATTACCTAGCATGTGGTGGTCTTACTATAGTTTCAGCTGTGTTGGATGGCATGTTGATACTAGCATTACCTAGCATGTGGTGGGCTTTCTATAGTTTCTGCTGTGTTGGATGGCATGTTGATACTAGCATTACCTAGCATGTGGTGGGCTTACTATAGTTTCTGCTGTGTTGGATGGCATGTTGATACTAGCATTACCTAGCATGTGTTGGTCTTACTATAGTTTCTGCTGTGTTGGATGGGATGTTGATACTAGCATTACCTAGCATGTGTTGGTCTTACTATAGTTTCTGCTGTGTTGGATGGGATGTTGATACTAGCATTACCTAGCATGTGGTGGTCTTACTATAGTTTCAGCTGTGTTGGATGGCATGTTGATACTAGCATTACCTAGCATGTGTTGGTCTTACTATAGTTTCTGCTGTGTTGGATGGCATGTTGATACTAGCATTACCTAGCATGTGGTGGTCTTACTATAGTTTCTGCTGTGTTGGATGGCATGTTGATACTAGCATTACCTAGCATGTGGTGGTCTTACTATAGTTTCTGCTGTGTTGGATGGGATGTTGATACTAGCATTACCTAGCATGTGGTGGTCTTACTATAGTTTCTGCTGTGTTGGATGGCATGTTGATACTAGCATTATCTAGCATGTGGTGGGCTTACTATAGTTTCAGCTGTGTTGGATGGCATGTTGATACTAGCATTACCTAGCATGTGGTGGTCTTACTATAGTTTCTGCTGTGTTGGATGGCATGTTGATAGTAGCATTATCTAGCATGTGGTGGGCTTACTATAGTTTCAGCTGTGTTGGATGGCATGTTGATACTAGCATTATCTAGCATGTGTTGGTCTTACTATAGTTTCAGCTGTGTTGGATGGCATGTTGATACTAGCATTACCTAGCATGTGGTGGGCTTACTATAGTTTCAGCTGTGTTGGATGGCATGTTGATACTAGCATTATCTAGCATGTGTTGGTCTTACTATAGTTTCAGCTGTGTTGGATGGCATGTTGATACTAGCATTACCTAGCATGTGGTGGGCTTTCTATAGTTTCTGCTGTGTTGGATGGCATGTTGATACTAGCATTACCTAGCATGTGGTGGGCTTACTATAGTTTCTGCTGTGTTGGATGGCATGTTGATACTAGCATTACCTAGCATGTGTTGGTCTTACTATAGTTTCTGCTGTGTTGGATGGCATGTTGATACTAGCATTACCTAGCATGTGGTGGGCTTACTATAGTTTCTGCTGTGTTGGATGGCATGTTGATACTAGCATTACCTAGCATGTGTTGGTCTTACTATAGTTTCTGCTGTGTTGGATGGGATGTTGATACTAGCATTACCTAGCATGTGGTGGTCTTACTATAGTTTCAGCTGTGTTGGATGGCATGTTGATACTAGCATTACCTAGCATGTGTTGGTCTTACTATAGTTTCTGCTGTGTTGGATGGCATGTTGATACTAGCATTACCTAGCATGTGGTGGTCTTACTATAGTTTCTGCTGTGTTGGATGGCATGTTGATACTAGCATTACCTAGCATGTGGTGGTCTTACTATAGTTTCTGCTGTGTTGGATGGGATGTTGATACTAGCATTACCTAGCATGTGGTGGTCTTACTATAGTTTCTGCTGTGTTGGATGGGATGTTGATACTAGCATTACCTAGCATGTGGTGGTCTTACTATAGTTTCCGTGTGTTGGATGGCATGTTGATACTAGCATTACCTAGCATGTGGTGGTCTTACTATAGTTTCTGCTGTGTTGGATGGGATGTTGATACTAGCATTACCTAGCATGTGGTGGGCTTACTATAGTTTCAGCTGTGTTGGATGGCATGTTGATACTAGCATTACCTAGCATGTGGTGGGCTTACTATAGTTTCTGCTGTGTTGGATGGCATGTTGATACTAGCATTACCTAGCATGTGGTGGGCTTACTATAGTTTCAGCTGTGTTGGATGGCATGTTGATACTAGCATTACCTAGCATGTGGTGGTCTTACTATAGTTTCTGCTGTGTTGGATGGCATGTTGATAGTAGCATTATCTAGCATGTGGTGGGCTTACTATAGTTTCAGCTGTGTTGGATGGCATGTTGATACTAGCATTACCTAGCATGTGGTGGTCTTACTATAGTTTCTGCTGTGTTGGATGGCATGTTGATAGTAGCATTATCTAGCATGTGGTGGGCTTACTATAGTTTCAGCTGTGTTGGATGGCATGTTGATACTAGCATTATCTAGCATGTGTTGGTCTTACTATAGTTTCAGCTGTGTTGGATGGCATGTTGATACTAGCATTACCTAGCATGTGGTGGGCTTACTATAGTTTCAGCTGTGTTGGATGGCATGTTGATACTAGCATTATCTAGCATGTGGTGGGCTTACTATAGTTTCTGCTGTGTTGGATGGCATGTTGATACTAGCATTATCTAGCATGTGGTGGTCTTACTATAGTTTCTGCTGTGTTGGATGGCATGTTGATACTAGCATTATCTAGCATGTGTTGGTCTTACTATAGTTTCAGCTGTGTTGGATGGCATGTTGATACTAGCATTACCTAGCATGTGGTGGGCTTACTATAGTTTTTGCTGTGTTGGATGGCATGTTGATACTAGCATTACCTAGCATGTGGTGGGCTTACTATAGTTTCTGCTGTGTTGGATGGCATGTTGATACTAGCATTACCTAGCATGTGTTGGTCTTACTATAGTTTCTGCTGTGTTGGATGGGATGTTGATACTAGCATTACCTAGCATGTGGTCTTACTATAGTTTCAGCTGTGTTGGATGGCATGTTGATACTAGCATTACCTAGCATGTGTTGGTCTTACTATAGTTTCTGCTGTGTTGGATGGCATGTTGATACTAGCATTACCTAGCATGTGGTGGTCTTACTATAGTTTCTGCTGTGGTGGATGGCATGTTGATACTAGCATTACCTAGCATGTGGTGGTCTTACTATAGTTTCTGCTGTGTTGGATGGGATGTTGATACTAGCATTACCTAGCATGTGGTGGTCTTACTATAGTTTCTGCTGTGTTGGATGGGATGTTGATACTAGCATTACCTAGCATGTGGTGGTCTTACTATAGTTTCTGCTGTGTTGGATGGCATGTTGATACTAGCATTACCTAGCATGTGGTGGTCTTACTATAGTTTCTGCTGTGTTGGATGGGATGTTGATACTAGCATTACCTAGCATGTGGTGGGCTTACTATAGTTTCAGCTGTGTTGGATGGCATGTTGATACTAGCATTACCTAGCATGTGGTGGGCTTACTATAGTTTCAGCTGTGTTGGATGGCATGTTGATACTAGCATTACCTAGCATGTGGTGGTCTTACTATAGTTTCTGCTGTGTTGGATGGGATGTTGATACTAGCATTACCTAGCATGTGGTGGTCTTACTATAGTTTCTGCTGTGTTGGATGGGATGTTGATACTAGCATTACCTAGCATGTGGTGGTCTTACTATAGTTTCTGCTGTGTTGGATGGCATGTTGATACTAGCATTACCTAGCATGTGGTGGTCTTACTATAGTTTCTGCTGTGTTGGATGGGATGTTGATACTAGCATTACCTAGCATGTGGTGGGCTTACTATAGTTTCAGCTGTGTTGGATGGCATGTTGATACTAGCATTACCTAGCATGTGGTGGGCTTACTATAGTTTCTGCTGTGTTGGATGGCATGTTGATACTTGCATTACCTAGCATGTGGTGGGCTTACTATAGTTTCAGCTGTGTTGGATGGCATGTTGATACTAGCATTACCTAGCATGTGGTGTGCTTACTATAGTTTCTGCTGTGTTGGATGGCATGTTGATACTAGCATTACCTAGCATGTGGTGGGCTTACTATAGTTTCTGCTGTGTTGGATGAGATGTTGATACTAGCATTACCTAGCATGTGGTGGGCTTACTATAGTTTCAGCTGTGTTGGATGGCATGTTGATACTAGCATTACCTAGCATGTGGTGGGCTTACTATAGTTTCTGATGTGTTGATGGCATGTTGATACTAGCTGTGTTGGATGGCATGTTGATACTAGCATTACCTAGCATGTGGTGGTCTTACTATAGTTTCTGCTGTGTTGGATGGCATGTTGATACTAGCATTACCTAGCATCTGGTTGGCTTACTATAGTTTCAGCTGTGATGGATGGGATGTTAATATTAGCATTACCTAGCATGTGGTGGGCTTACTATAGTTTCAGCTGTGTTGGATGGCATGTTGATACTAGCATTACCTAGCATGTGGTGGTCTTACTATAGTTTCTGCTGTGTTGGATGGCATGTTGATACTAGCATTACCTAGCATGTGGTGGGCTTACTATAGTTTCAGCTGTGTTGGATGGGATGTTGATACTAGCATTACCTAGCAAGTGGTGGGCTTACTATAGTTTCAGCTGTGTTGGATGGCATGTTGATACTAGCATTACCTAGCATGTGGTGTGCTTACTATAGTTTCTGCTGTGTTGGATGGGATGTTGATACTAGCATTACCTAGCAAGTGGTGGGCTTACTATAGTTTCAGCTGTGTTGGATGGCATGTTGATACTAGCATTACCTAGCATGTGGTGTGCTTACTATAGTTTCTGCTGTGTTGGATGGCATGTTGATACTAGCATTACCTAGCATGTGGTGGGCTTACTATAGTTTCAGCTGTGTTGGATGGCATGTTGATACTAGCATTACCTAGCATGTGGTGGTCTTACTATAGTTTCTGCTGTGTTGGATGAGATGTTGATACTAGCATTACCTAGCATGTGGTGGGCTTACTATAGTTTCAGCTGTGTTGGATGGCATGTTGATACTAGCATTACCTAGCATGTGGTGGGCTTACTATAGTTTCAGCTGTGTTGGATGGCATGTTGATACTAGCATTACCTAGCATGTGGTGGTCTTACTATAGTTTCTGCTGTGTTGGATGGCATGTTGATACTAGCATTACCTAGCATGTGGTGGTCTTACTATAGTTTCTGCTGTGTTGGATGGCATGTTGATACTAGCATTACCTAGCATGTGGTGGGCTTACTATAGTTTCAGCTGTGTTGGATGGCATGTTGATACTAGCATTACCTAGCATGTGGTGGTCTTACTATAGTTTCTGCTGTGTTGGATGGCATGTTGATACTAGCATTATCTAGCATGTGGTGGGCTTACTATAGTTTCAGCTGTGTTGGATGGCATGTTGATACTAGCATTACCTAGCATGTGGTGGTCTTACTATAGTTTCTGCTGTGTTGGATGGCATGTTGATACTAGCATTATCTAGCATGTGGTGGGCTTACTATAGTTTCAGCTGTGTTGGATGGCATGTTGATACTAGCATTACCTAGCATGTGGTGGTCTTACTATAGTTTCTGCTGTGTTGGATGGCATGTTGATAGTAGCATTATCTAGCATGTGGTGGGCTTACTATAGTTTCTGCTGTGTTGGATGGGATGTTGATACTAGCATTACCTAGCATGTGGTGGGCTTACTATAGTTTCAGCTGTGTTGGATGGGATGTTGATACGAGCATTACCTAGCATGTGGTGGGCTTACTATAGTTTCTGCTGTGTTGGATGGCATGTTGATACTAGCATTATCTAGCATGTGGTGGTCTTACTATAGTTTCTGCTGTGTTGGATGGCATGTTGATACTAGCATTATCTAGCATGTGGTGGGCTTACTATAGTTTCAGCTGTGTTGGATGGCATGTTGATACTAGCATTACCTAGCATGTGGTGGGCTTACTATAGTTTCTGCTGTGTTGGATGTCATGTTGATACTAGCATTACCTAGCATGTGGTGGGCTTACTATAGTTTCAGCTGTGTTGGATGGCATGTTGATACTAGCATTACCTATCATGTGGTGGTCTTACTATAGTTTCTGCTGTGTTGGATGTCATGTTGATACTAGCATTACCTAGCATGTGGTGGGCTTACTATAGTTTCTGCTGTGTTGGATGGCATGTTGATACTAGCATTACCTAGCATGTGGTGGTCTTACTATAGTTTCTGCTGTGTTGGATGTCATGTTGATACTAGCATTACCTAGCATGTGGTGGGCTTACTAAACACCTGAAGGAGCAGAGCTAATGAATAGGTCAACATATTTCTACATGAAATGTAATCAAATCTGGAAATGGCAAAATATTATAGAAAAATAGCAGAAGCATAATCTATCCCATTTATCATCTATATACAAATTGTATTTATCATCTATATACATACTGTATTTATCATTAGGATAACAATCTAAATTCCAGCATTCACTCAAAGGTTAAAGGTCATAGTCTGGAAAACCTAATAGATAAGAAAGCATAATGATAGTAAGAGAATAGCATTGTGAGGCCTAGCTTTGGTTTCATGCTGTTGCTCTTCAGTCCAGGTTCTGTGGTGGTTCTCTTCAGTCATGTTCTGTGGTGGTTCTCTTCAGTCCAGGTTCTGTTGTGGTTCTCTTCAGTCCAGGTTCTGTGGTGGTTCTCTTCAGTCCAGGTTCTGTGGTGGTTCTCTTCACTCAATGTTCTGTGGTGGTTTTCTTCACTCAAGGTTCTGTGGTGTTTCAGTTTAGTCCAGGTTCTGTGGTGGTTCTCTTCAGGACGGGTTGTAGTTCTCATAATCAGAGGCATCAGCATCTATCTGAGGGATTGTGACAGTGGGGGAGTCCCTCACATTCTGAAATAAGACACTGAATGAGCACATTACACACCACTCCGTAACATTTTTGTAGACACACACACATTAAACACACTTACTGCCAGGGTGTCATACTCTGGTGACCTGGTCTTCATGTTCAAAGCTGTGTACGTGTCACTGTTAGGATCAGGATGGACACTCTGTGGAGAGAGAGAGTTGTCACGGTAAGAGTGAAAATAGTATGAGAGAGACTTTCATGACATAGTAAATTAATGTCACCAGGTGTGGAGGTGGAGGTGTAACTGATATAGTCACCTGTATCCCTGTTGTGGCATCACTTCCTGCTGTGGATCTCCTGTAAAGTGGGACAGAGTGAATTCTGCTCTCTAGTGACCACTAGTGGAAGTTTATATGTTACTAATACAGTTTTGCACATGAATAAATTAATATATTAATGCATTCACAACAAATCAGAGTGCTAATGGGAATTTATAAAACATTTGAAAAAATTCTGTCACCTGAACCACATGAGTCCAGAGAGACAGAGGATGAGAACCAGAACAACCACTATGATTCCTACAGCAGCAGTCAGAACTGATGTTTGTTTCCCTATAATAAAATATGGATGACATGAGTACATGGTAATACAAGACTGTAATGGTGTTCCTATGAACTGACAATGAATATACACTAACAATGGACATTTATACTATAATCAGCCACTATACCAAACATTAGGAACACCTTCCTAACAAGTGACATCAAAGGGGGATCAAAGCTTCACCTGGATTCACCTGGTCAGTCTGTCTATGTCATGGAAAGAACAGGTGTTCTTAATGTTTTGTACACTCAATGTTTAATGATAAAAAGCCATATTAAAAGTATTAACATTAGATTGAAACATGTAGTTTTGTATTGAAGTATTGAAGATGTAACTTTACCTGCTACAATGATCATCAGAGATGTAGAGTTCATAGATCCTCTTCTATTCTGGGCCTCACAGTAGTATTCTCCTCTGTCCTCAGAGATGATGTTAGTGATGCTGTAACTCTGTCCTGATGCTTTTGGTGAGGTTACGTTCTTCTTGTACCAGGTGTATTTGTCCACAGGTGGGTTGGCATCACTGCTGCAGGTCAGAGTCACTGAACTGCCCTCCACTATTTCACCAGAGGGACTGACTGACACTGAGGTGTTCTTTGGGCCGTCTGGTGGACAATATGTAACACATTGTTCATACATAGAGCTTTACATGAGGAGCATCATGGAACTTGGATTTATGATTAAAATAAATTAAATATTCATATAAATATGTATAACTTAGACAATAATGTAACAATACAGTGTTTGTGAAGTACTTGTAGTTACTACAGTAATGAGATGAGTACAATCATGGAACTTGGACAAAGATTGAAATAATGGATATAATAGATGAGAGAAGATGTTATTAAAAGAATACAACTGGAGATGGATCACACATCCTCACATGTGACAGTGAGAGTCTCTTCATCAGAGGGGAGATCCTCATGTCCTTCTACAGAACAGGAGTATCTGCCTGTATCCTCACTGCTGACTGGGTTTAGGAACAGACTGGTAGATTGGTTGGTTACGTGTCCATTCTTGTACCAGATGTAGGTGGGGTTGTCACCCAGAGTACAGGTGGTGCTACAGGTCAGTGTCACCTTCTGTCCCTCTGTCACAGTGGCAGGAGTCACCTTCACCTGCAGACCTAAATGAAAGAGGATTAAAACACTGAGTACGTCATAAAGTAATCGTTTGCAGTATTGATAGGATGTGACCTGCAGTGTTACCTGTGACAGTCAGAGTTGTTCCAGGGAAGGTGGGCTCCCAGGTTGTCTGATCTGTTCTGAATCTAAACTTATACTCAGCTGAATCCTCCTCTCTCAGGTCTGTGATTCTCAGGATGGAGTAACTCTGCATATTTCCAAGGTACTCCACACGACCTCCATACCCCGGGCTCAGGATTTGAGGCGCCTCATTAAGTTTTCCTTTTGTATACCAGATTGTTTCAGAGACTGTATGACCACTGGGAAATGTATAAGAGCAGGATATGTCCACTGATGTCCCATTCAAGGTACAGATCTTCTGATGGGTGTAAGTCACGTGGAAATAACTGTGACCCTCAACAGCTGAAACACAAGTACATTTTTCAAATGGTGTCAGTATGTAGAACTGTAAAATCAACCACCATTAATCTAAATGGAATAGTAGCTCTATCTCATGTCTGTTTCACTAAACATCAACCACCATTAATCTAAATGGAATAGTAGCTCTATCTCATGTCTGTTTCACTAAACATCAACCACCATTAATCTAAATGGAATAGTAGCTCTATCTCATGTCTGTTTCACTAAACATCAACCACCTTTAATCTAAATGGAATAGTAGCTCTATCTCATGTCTGTTTCACTAAACATCAACCACCATTAATCTAAATGGAATAGTAGCTCTACCTCATGTCTGTTTCACTAAACATCAACACTGACCAGTGATGTATTGGAGGATTTTGACAGACTTTAAAAAGTGTATTAGTCACACTCACACACTGCAGGAGAATTGATGCCTTTTACAGCACAGTAGAAGCTGTCTTCAGTTTTAAAGTGGATTGTGTATGAGGGGGAGGGGTCCTTTTGTACAATCTTACTGTTACTGTACCAGGTGAAGGTGGGGTTACCAGTCAGAGTACAGGTGGTGCTACAGGTCAGTGTCATTGACCACCATGTAGTGGTCACCTTCACCTGCAGGTCTGGAGTAGATAACAACATTAAAACCATCAATGCCGTGTTGTCTAGTTCAAATGAGGCAGGAGTGGACGTTCTCAAATCATCAATTCAGACATTCATATTATACCATACATTCATATTAATTATATTATTTCTGTACAAATCAAGACAATTTTCCAGAACCACTTAAACAGATTAGGATTATAGACAATGTTTATTGTACCTGTAACAGACAGAGTGATTAAACAGATCAATACTATATATAATATCACTGTACCTGTAACAGACAGAGTGATTAAACAGATCAACACTATATATAATATCACTGTACCTGTAACAGACAGAGTGATTAAACACATCAACACTATATATAATATCACTGTACCTGTAACAGACAGAGTGATTAAACAGATCAACACTATATATAATATCACTGTACCTGTAACAGACAGAGTGATTAAACACAACACTATATATAATATCACTGTACCTGTAACAGACAGAGTGACTAAACACATCAACACTATATATAATATCACTGTAACAGACAGAGTGATTAAACAGATCAACACTATATATAATATCACTGTACCTGTAACAGACAGAGTGACTCCAGGATAGCCACAATATTTCCCTCCAGTCTGATCTGTTATGAATCTGAACATGTACTCAGCTGAGTCACTTTCTCTCAGGTCTGTGATTGTCAGGGTGTGTCCATTCATCTTATCACTACGGTACGTCACACGACCTTTGTAGTCTGGGTCATCTAACAGACTCACATAATTCTCCACATCATACTTTTTGATGAACCAGAAGGTTGTTGTGACTTTATGCCAACTGGGATATGTGTAAGAGCAGGACATCTCCACTGGTGACCCCTTCAAGGTACAGATACTCTGAGTGGTGTATCTAACACTCCAGCCATCCTGACCCAGTACCACTGAAACACAGTTAGACATCACAAGGACGTTACATTAAGTTCAAGGTCTTTTGACTCACGCTAAAACTTTGTTCCATAGTTGCTGAGTTGAGACATTAATGCTCTTTGGTTGAGTGTGAATGGAAACCACAGATAAGATTCACTCAGTGAGGTGTGAAAGACAACTATTTAAAGGGAAGTGGAGACATAAAAAATGGTTGTGCTTTTAGAAATATCTGTAGTTTGACAAACTGGGCAACTAAAAGATAAGAATGAGACCGTACCTGCTACAGACCAGAGAAAGACCACCAACACACTTCCTGCTGTTCTCAAGGACATTGTTGCATCTCCCACCCTGCAGTCTTAGAAACATAAACAACAACTCACTCTATAGCTGGTGAATAACTCCACCTGATACATTGAAGTATAAACTGTAAATGGGGTACAGGGCCTCATTACTGAAAATGAACCAGGCTCATATTGTGTTGTGTTGTAATGTGCTATATGGTTGTCTATGTTAATATTGTCTGTCTGTAAGTCTATATCACTATGTATGTAATGTGTGTGATGTGTTGCATGTCTGTCTACATCTGTCTATTTAATGCAAAAATAACTTCCTAATGGATACAATAGTCATCATCATCATCATCATCATCATCAAAAACAACAACAGCAACAACCACTTATTGAACAGGTCTGTATTACTGTAAACACATATTTCTATATTGATTGTTGTGAAGCTGTTTTATTCTCAGAACCCAAATATAGAAGGATAAATGTTCAATCCTCTACAGTCCATCAAGTTGTACAGCAGACTAAAGACTGACCACCAGGTTCAATGATAGCTCCTATCCTCAAGCTGTGAGGCTAAACAGCCAGTGACTAAAGACTGACCACCAGGTTCAATGATAGCTCCTATCCTCAAGCTGTGAGGCTAAACAGCCAGTGACTAAAGACTGACCACCAGGTTCAATGATAGCTCCTATCCTCAAGCTGTGAGGCTAAACAGCAAGTGACTAAAGACTGACCACCAGGTTCAATGATAGCTCCTATCCTCAAGCTGTGAGGCTAAACAGCCAGTGACTAAAGACTGACCACCAGGTTCAATGACAGCTCCTATCCCCAAGCTGTGAGGCTAAACAGCCAGTGACTAAAGACTGACCACCAGGTTCAATGACAGCTCCTATCCCCAAGCTGTGAGGCTAAACAGCCAGTGACTAAAGACTGACCACCAGGTTCAATGATAGTTCCTATCCTCAAGCTGTGAGGCTAAACAGCAAGTGACTAAAGACTGACCACCAGGTTCAATGACAGCACCTATCCCCAAGCTGTGAGGATAAACAGCAAGTCACTCTCTCTCACTCACTCACACACACACACACACACACACACACATTTATAAAAACCATTTAAACAATGTGTCGACGACAGAGGGCTTGGTGTGGTTGCTAGGTGATTTGTGACACACCTACAACAAGCCTTCTATACTATTTAGAATGTGAACAATTGCTCAGAATGTGTTGTCTTTTCCTTCTGAGTTCAGTATATACAGATCAAAGATCTATGATCTCATTCAATTAGAACCCATTCCATTTAATACCCGTGACCATCACTCCTCATCAGCTGTATCAAATTAATACTGAAGGTTCCAGTGTTCTAGACTAGAGCTCCACCTACTGGTATCTCAACATTACTGCACCATCCTAATAATAATGTCCTCAATAATGTTGGGTTAATAACAACATAACACACTGGAAATACATAAGATAAACTAGTGAAAAACTCAACTGTTTACTTGACAAAGTCACAGTTAAGCAAACATACACTGTTGTATTACAATAAAGGACCTTGTGTACAATAAAGGAGGCTGGTTGGCAGATATATAGGAGGAGAGGCTAATTGCAATGACTGGAATATAATTAATGGATACCGTTCCATTTATTCCACTCCAGCCATTACAATGAGCATTTCTTTCTATATATCTGCCCACCAGCCTCCTCTGCTGGACAGTACAGGTAGTAGCAGAGGCATCAACATCATCATCACCATAGTGATGCTGTGTTGACTGTATAGGCTAATGTACTCTGTTATCCATATATAGTCGAATTAGCCCGTTGTCCACATATAGTCTAATGTAGCCTGTTATCCATATATAGTCTAATGTAGCCTGTTATCCATACACAGTCTAATGTAGCCTGTTATCCATATATAGTCGAATGTAGCATGTTATCCATATATAGTCTAATGTAGCATGTTATCCATATATAGTCTAATGTAGCCTGTTATCCATATATAGTCTAATGTAGCATGTTATCCATATATAGTCTAATGTAGCATGTTATCCATATACAGTCTAATGCAGCATGTTATCCATATATAGTCGAATGTAGCATGTTATCCATATATAGTCGAATGTAGCATGTTATCCATATATAGTCGAATGTAGCATGTTATCCATATATAGTCGAATGTAGCCTGTTATCCATATATAGTCGAATGTAGCATGTTATCCATATATAGTCGAATGTAGCATGTTATCCATATATAGTCGAATGTAGCATGTTATCCATATATAGTCTAATGTAGCATGTTATCCATATATAGTCTAATGTAGCCTGTTATCCATATATAGTCTAATGTAGCATGTTATCCATATACAGTCTAATGCAGCATGTTATCCATATATAGTCGAATGTAGCATGTTATCCATATATAGTCGAATGTAGCCTGTTATCCATATATAGTCGAATGTAGCCTGTTATCCATATATAGTCGAATGTAGCATGTTATCCATATATAGTCGAATGTAGCATGTTATCCATATATAGTCGAATGTAGCCTGTTATCCATATATAGTCGAATGTAGCATGTTATCCATATATAGTCGAATGTAGCATGTTATCCATATATAGTCGAATGTAGCATGTTATCCATATATAGTCTAATGTAGCATGTTATCCATATATAGTCGAATGTAACATGTTATCCATATATAGTCTAATGTAGCCTGTTATCCATATATAGTCTAATGTAGCATGTTATCCATATATAGTCGAATGTAGCCTGTTATCCATATATAGTCGAATGTAGCATGTTATCCATATATAGTCTAATTTATCCTGTTATCCATATATAGTCTAATTAGCCCGTTGTCCACATGTAGTCTAATTTATCCTGTTATCCTTATATAGTCTAATGTAGCATGTTATCCATATATAGTCTAATTTATCCTGTTATCCATATATAGTCTAATTAGCCCGTTGTCCACATGTAGTCTAATTTATCCTGTTATCCATATATAGTCTAAAGCCTGTTATCCATATATAGTCTAATGTAGCATGTTATCCATATATAGTCGAATGTAGCATGTTATCCATATATAGTCTAATTTATCCTGTTATCCATATATAGTCTAATTAGCCCGTTGTCCACATGTAGTCTAATTTATCCTGTTATCCATATATAGTCTAATGTAGCATGTTATCCATATATAGTCTAATTTATCCTGTTATCCATATATAGTCTAATTAGCCCGTTGTCCACATGTAGTCTAATTTATCCTGTTATCCATATATAGTCTAAAGCCTGTTATCCATATATAGTCTAATGTAGCATGTTATCCATATATAGTCGAATGTAGCATGTTATCCATATATAGTCTAATGTAGCCTGTTATCCATATATAGTCGAATGTAGCCTGTTATCCATATATAGTCGAATGTAGCATGTTATCCATATATAGTCGAATGTAGCATGTTATCCATATATAGTCGAATGTAGCATGTTATCCATATATAGTCTAATGTAGCATGTTATCCATATATAGTCGAATGTAGCCTGTTATCCATATATAGTCGAATGTAGCCTGTTATCCATATATAGTCGAATGTAGCATGTTATCCATATATAGTCGAATGTAGCATGTTATCCATATATAGTCGAATGTAGCCTGTTATCCATATATAGTCGAATGTAGCATGTTATCCATATATAGTCGAATGTAGCATGTTATCCATATATAGTCGAATGTAGCATGTTATCCATATATAGTCTAATGTAGCCTGTTATCCATATATAGTCGAATGTAGCCTGTTATCCATATATAGTCGAATGTAGCATGTTATCCATATATAGTCGAATGTAGCATGTTATCCATATATAGTCGAATGTAGCATGTTATCCATATATAGTCTAATGTAGCATGTTATCCATATATAGTCGAATGTAGCCTGTTATCCATATATAGTCGAATGTAGCCTGTTATCCATATATAGTCGAATGTAGCCTGTTATCCATATATAGTCGAATGTAGCATGTTATCCATATATAGTCGAATGTAGCATGTTATCCATATATAGTCGAATGTAGCCTGTTATCCATATATAGTCGAATGTAGCATGTTATCCATATATAGTCGAATGTAGCATGTTATCCATATATAGTCTAATGTAGCATGTTATCCATATATAGTCTAATGTAGCATGTTATCCATATATAGTCTAATGTAGCATGTTATCCATATATAGTCTAATGTAGCCTGTTATCCATATATAGTCTAATGTAGCATGTTATCCATATATAGTCCCTGTTATCCATATATAGTCTAATGTAGCATGTTATCCATATATAGTCTAATGTAGCCTGTTATCCATATATAGTCTAATTAGCCCGTTATCCACATGTAGTCTAATTTATCCTGTTATCCATATATAGTCTAATGTAGCATGTTATCCATATATAGTAATTTATCCTGTTATCCATATATAGTCTAATTAGCCCGTTGTCCACATGTAGTCTAATTTATCCTGTTATCCATATATAGTCTAAAGCCTGTTATCCATATATAGTCTAATGTAGCATGTTATCCATATATAGTCTAATGTAGCATGTTATCCATATATAGTCTAATTTATCCTGTTATCCATATATAGTCTAATTAGCCTGTTGTCCACATAGTCTAATTTATCCTGTTATCCATATATAGTCTAATGTAGCATGTTATCCATATATAGTCTAATTTATCCTGTTATCCATATATAGTCTAATTAGCCCGTTGTCCACATGTAGTCTAATTTATCCTGTTATCCATATATAGTCTAAAGCCTGTTATCCATATATAGTCTAATGTAGCATGTTATCCATATATAGTCTAATGTAGCATGTTATCCATATATAGTCTAATGTAGCCTGTTATCCATATATAGTCGAATGTAGCCTGTTATCCATATATAGTCGAATGTAGCATGTTATCCATATATAGTCGAATGTAGCATGTTATCCATATATAGTCGAATGTAGCATGTTATCCATATATAGTCTAATGTAGCATGTTATCCATATATAGTCTAATGTAGCCTGTTATCCATATATAGTCTAATGTAGCCTGTTATCCATATATAGTCTAATGTAGCATGTTATCCATATATAGTCGAATGTAGCATGTTATCCATATATAGTCTAATGTAGCCTGTTATCCATATATAGTCTAATGTAGCATGTTATCCATATATAGTCTAATGTAGCATGTTATCCATATATAGTCTAATGTAGCCTGTTATCCATATATAGTCTAATGTAGCCTGTTATCCATATATAGTCTAATGTAGCATGTTATCCATATATAGTCTAATGTAGCTGTTATCCATATATAGTCTAATGTAGCATGTTATCCATATATAGTCTAATGTAGCATGTTATCCATATATAGTCTAATGTAGCCTGTTATCCATATATAGTCTAATGTAGCCTGTTATCCATATATAGTCTAATGTAGCCTGTTATCCATATATAGTCTAATGTAGCATGTTATCCATATATAGTCTAATGTAGCATGTTATCCATATATAGTCGAATGTAGCCTGTTATCCATATATAGTCTAATGTAGCATGTTATCCATATATAGTCTAATGTAGCCTGTTATCCATATATAGTCTAATGTAGCCTGTTATCCATATATAGTCTAATGTAGCATGTTATCCATATATAGTCTAATGTAGCATGTTATCCATATATAGTCTAATGTAGCCTGTTATCCATATATAGTCTAATGTAGCATGTTATCCATATATAGTCTAATGTAGCATGTTATCCATATATAGTCTAATGTAGCCTGTTATCCATATATAGTCTAATGTAGCCTGATCCATATATAGTCTAATGTAGCATGTTATCCATATATAGTCTAATGTAGCATGTTATCCATATATAGTCTAATGTAGCATGTTATCCATATATAGTCTAATGTAGCATGTTATCCATATATAGTCTAATGTAGCCTGTTATCCATATATAGTCGAATGTAGCCTGTTATCCATATATAGTCGAATGTAGCCTGTTATCCATATATAGTCGAATGTAGCATGTTATCCATATATAGTCGAATGTAGCATGTTATCCATATATAGTCGAATGTAGCCTGTTATCCATATAGTCTAATGTAGCATGTTATCCATATATAGTCTAATGTAGCATGTTATCCATATATAGTCGAATGTAGCATGTTATCCATATATAGTCTAATGTAGCATGTTATCCATATATAGTCGAATGTAGCATGTTATCCATATATAGTCTAATGTAGCCTGTTATCCATATATAGTCTAATGTAGCATGTTATCCATATATAGTCGAATGTAGCCTGTTATCCATATATAGTCGAATGTAGCATGTTATCCATATATAGTCTAATTTATCCTGTTATCCATATATAGTCTAATTAGCCCGTTGTCCACATGTAGTCTAATTTATCCTGTTATCCATATATAGTCTAATTTATCCTGTTATCCATATATAGTCTAATTAGCCCATTGTCCACATGTAGTCTAATTTATCCTGTTATCCATATATAGTCTAATGTAGCATGTTATCCATATGTAGTCTAATTTATCCTGTTATCCATATATAGTCTAATGTAGCATGTTATCCATATATAGTCTAATTAGCCCGTTGTCCACATGTAGTCTAATTTATCCTGTTATCCATATATAGTCTAAAGCCTGTTATCCATATATAGTCTAATGTAGCATGTTATCCATATATAGTCGAATGTAGCATGTTATCCATATATAGTCTAATGTAGCCTGTTATCCATATATAGTCGAATGTAGCCTGTTATCCATATATAGTCGAATGTAGCATGTTATCCATATATAGTCGAATGTAGCATGTTATCCATATATAGTCGAATGTAGCATGTTATCCATATATAGTCTAATGTAGCCTGTTATCCATATATAGTCTAATGTAGCATGTTATCCATATATAGTCGAATGTAGCCTGTTATCCATATATAGTCGAATGTAGCATGTTATCCATATATAGTCGAATGTAGCATGTTATCCATATATAGTCGAATGTAGCATGTTATCCATATATAGTCTAATGTAGCCTGTTATCCATATATAGTCTAATGTAGCATGTTATCCATATATAGTCTAATGTAGCATGTTATCCATATATAGTCGAATGTAGCATGTTATCCATATATAGTCTAATGTAGCCTGTTATCCATATATAGTCTAATGTAGCATGTTATCCATATATAGTCGAATGTAGCCTGTTATCCATATATAGTCGAATGTAGCATGTTATCCATATATAGTCTAATTTATCCTGTTATCCATATATAGTCTAATTAGCCCGTTGTCCACATGTAGTCTAATTTATCCTGTTATCCATATATAGTCTAATGTAGCATGTTATCCATATATAGTCTAATGTAGCCTGTTATGCATATATAGTCTAATGTAGCATGTTATCCATATATAGTCTAATGTAGCCTGTTATCCATATATAGTCGAATGTAGCATGTTATCCATATATAGTCGAATGTAGCCTGTTATCCATATATAGTCGAATGTAGCATGTTATCCATATATGGTCTAATGTAGCCTGTTATCCATATATAGTCGAATGTATCCTGTTATCCATATATAGTCTAATTAGCCCGTTGTCCACATGTAGTCTAATGTATCCTGTTATCCATATATAGTCTAATGTAGCCTGTTATCCACATGTAGTCTGATGTATCCTGTTATCCATATATAGTCTAATTAGCCCGTTGTCCACATGTAGTCTAATTTATCCTGTTATCCATATATAGTCTAATGTAGCATGTTATCCATATATAGTCTAATTAGCCCGTTGTCCACATGTAATTTATCACATCTAATTTATCATGTTATCCATATATAGTCTAATGTAGCCTGTTATCCATATATAGTCTAATTAGCCCGTTGTCCACATGTAGTCTAATGTATCCTGTTATCCATATATAGTCTAATGTAGCATGTTATCCATATATAGTCTAATGTAGCATGTTATCCATATATAGTCTAATGTAGCCTGTTATCCATATATAGTCTAATTAGCCCGTTGTCCACATGTAGTCTAATGTAGCATGTTATCCATATATAGTCTAATTTCTCCTGTTATCCATATATAGTCTAATTAGCCCGTTGTCCACATGTCGTCTAATTTATCCTGTTATCCATATATAGTCTAATGTAGCATGTTATCCATATATAGTCTAATTTATCCTGTTATCCATATATAGTCTAATTAGCCCGTTGTCCACATGTAGTCTAATTTATCCTGTTATCCATATATAGTCGAATGTAGCATGTTATCCATATATAGTCTAATTAGCCCGTTGTCCACATGTAGTCTAATGTAGCATGTTATCCATATATAGTCTAATTTCTCCTGTTATCCATATATAGTCTAATTAGCCCGTTGTCCACATGTCGTCTAATTTATCCTGTTATCCATATATAGTCTAATGTAGCATGTTATCCATATATAGTCTAATTTATCCTGTTATCCATATATAGTCTAATTATCCCGTTGTCCACATGTAGTCTAATTTATCCTGTTATCCATATATAGTCTAATGTAGCATGTTATCCATATATAGTCTAATGTAGCCTGTTATCCATATATAGTCGAATGTAGCCTGTTATCCATATATAGTCGAATGTAGCATGTTATCCATATATAGTCTAATGTAGCATGTTATCCATATATAGTCTAATTAGCCCGTTGTCCACATGTAGTCTAATTCATCCTGTTATCCATATATAGTCTAATGTAGCATGTTATCCATATATAGTCTAATTAGCCCGTTGTCCACATGTAGTCTAATTTATCCTGTTATCCATATATAGTCTAAAGCCTGTTATCCATATATAGTCTAATGTAGCATGTTATCCATATATAGTCGAATGTAGCATGTTATCCATATATAGTCTAATTAGCCCGTTGTCCACATGTAGTCTAATGTATCCTGTTATCCATATATAGTCGAATGTAGCTTGTTATCCATATATAGTCTAATGTAGCATGTTATCCATATATAGTCTAATGTAGCATGTTATCCATATACAGTCTAATGCAGCATGTTATCCATATATAGTCTAATGTAGCATGTTATCCATATACAGTCTAATGCAGCATGTTATCCATATATAGTCGAATGTAGCATGTTATCCATATATAGTCGAATGTAGCCTGTTATCCATATATAGTCGAATGTAGCCTGTTATCCATATATAGTCGAATGTAGCATGTTATCCATATATAGTCTAATGTAGCCTGTTATCCATATATAGTCGAATGTAGCCTGTTATCCATATATAGTCGAATGTAGCATGTTATCCATATATAGTCTAATGTAGCATGTTATCCATATATAGTCTAATTAGCCCGTTGTCCACGTGTAGTCTAATTCATCCTGTTATCCATATATAGTCTAATGTAGCATGTTATCCATATATAGTCTAATTAGCCCGTTGTCCAATGTAGTCTAATTTATCTTGTTATCCATATATAGTCTAAAGCCTGTTATCCATATATAGTCTAATGTAGCATGTTATCCATATATAGTCTAATGTAGCATGTTATCCATATACAGTCTAATGCAGCATGTTATCCATATATAGTCGAATGTAGCATGTTATCCATATATAGTCGAATGTAGCCTGTTATCCATATATAGTCGAATGTAGCCTGTTATCCATATATAGTCGAATGTAGCATGTTATCCATATATAGTCTAATGTAGCATGTTATCCATATATAGTCTAATGTAGCCTGTTATCCATATATAGTCGAATGTAGCCTGTTATCCATATATAGTCTAATTAGCCCGTTGTCCACATGTAGTCTAATGTATCCTGTTATCCATATATAGTCTAATGTAGCCTGTTATCCATATATAGTCTAATTAGCCCGTTGTCCATATATAGTCTAATGTAGTCTGTTATCCATATATAGTCTAATGTAGCCTGTTATCCATATATAGTCTAATTAGCCCGTTGTCCACATGTAGTCTAATTTATCCTGTTATCCATATATAGTCTAATGTAGCATGTTATCCATATATAGTCTAATTAGCCCGTTGTCCACATGTAGTCTAATTTATCCTGTTATCCATATATAGTCTAATGTAGCACTGTTATCCATATATAGTCTAATGTAGCATGTTATCCATATATAGTCTAATTAGCCCGTTATCCACATGTAGTCTAATGTAGCCTGTTATCCATATATAGTCGAATGTAGCCTGTTATCCATATATAGTCGAATGTAGCATGTTATCCATATATAGTCGAATGTAGCATGTTATCCATATATAGTCGAATGTAGCCTGTTATCCATATATAGTCGAATGTAGCCTGTTATCCATATATAGTCTAATTAGCCCGTTGTCCACATGTAGTCTAATGTATCCTGTTATCCATATATAGTCTAATGTAGCCTGTTATCCATATATAGTCTAATTAGCCCGTTGTCCATATATAGTCTAATGTAGTCTGTTATCCATATATAGTCTAATTAGCCCGTTGTCCATATATAGTCTAATTAGCCCGTTGTCCACATGTAGTCTAATTTATCCTGTTATCCATATATAGTCTAATGTAGCATGTTATCCATATATAGTCTAATTATCCCGTTGTCCACATGTAGTCTAATTTATCCTGTTATCCATATATAGTCTAATGTAGCATGTTATCCATATATAGTCTAATTAGCCCGTTGTCCACATGTAGTCTAATTTATCCTGTTATCCATATATAGTCTAATGTAGCACGTTATCCATATATAGTCTAATGTAGCATGTTATCCATATATAGTCTAATTAGCCCGTTGTCCACATGTAGTCGAATGTAGCCTGTTATCCATATATAGTCGAATGTAGCCTGTTATCCATATATAGTCGAATGTAGCATGTTATCCATATATAGTCGAATGTAGCATGTTATCCATATATAGTCGAATGTAGCCTGTTATCCATATATAGTCGAATGTAGCCTGTTATCCATATATAGTCTAATTAGCCCGTTGTCCACATGTAGTCTAATGTATCCTGTTATCCATATATAGTCTAATGTAGCCTGTTATCCATATATAGTCTAATTAGCCCGTTGTCCATATATAGTCTAATGTAGTCTGTTATCCATATATAGTCTAATTAGCCTGTTGTCCATATATAGTCTAATTAGCCCGTTGTCCACATGTAGTCTAATTTATCCTGTTATCCATATATAGTCTAATGTAGCATGTTATCCATATATAGTCTAATTATCCCGTTGTCCACATGTAGTCTAATTTATCCTGTTATCCATATATAGTCTAATGTAGCATGTTATCCATATATAGTCTAATTAGCCCGTTGTCCACATGTAGTCTAATTTATCCTGTTATCCATATATAGTCTAATGTAGCACGTTATCCATATATAGTCTAATGTAGCATGTTATCCATATATAGTCTAATTAGCCCGTTGTCCACATGTAGTCTAATTTATCCTGTTATCCATATACAGTCGAATGTAGCATGTTATCCATATATAGTCTAATTTATCCTGTTATCCATATATAGTCTAATTATCCCGTTGTCCACATGTAGTCTAATTTATCCTGTTATCCATATATAGTCTAATGTAGCATGTTATCCATATATAGTCTAATTAGCCCGTTGTCCACATGTAGTCTAATTTATCCTGTTAGCCATATATAGTCTAATGTAGCATGTTATCCATATATAGTCTAATTAGCTCGTTTTCCACATGTAGTCTAATTTATCCTGTTATCCACATATAGTCTAAAGCCTGTTGGGGCTAGGGGGCCTCAAGGAGTTCCCTTAGGGAAACACCCCCTCCCATTCAGCTGACAAAATATTATTTAAAAATATTTAACTTACACCCATTAACAAGTCCAATACAGCAAATGAAAGATAAACATCTTGTTAATCTACCCATCGTGTGCGATTTTTTAAAATGATTTACAGCGAAAAAACAACATATATTTATGTTAGATGACCACCAAATTCCAAAACACACACAGCGATATTTCACAGTCACAAATGCAAAAATATAGATAAAATGAATCACTAACCTTTGAAGTATAAACTGTAAATGGGGTACAGGGCCTCATTACTGAAAATGAACCAGGCTCATATTGTGTTGTGTTGTATTGTGCTAAATGGTTGTCTATGTTAATACTGTCTGTAAGTCTATTCCACTATGTATGTAATGTGCTATATGGTTGTCTATGTGAATACTGTCTGTCTGTAAGTCTATTCCACTATGTATGTAATGTGCTATATGGTTGTCTATGTGAATACTGTCTGTCTGTAAGTCTATTCCACTATGTATGTAATGTGCTATATGGTTGTCTATGTGAATACTGTCTGTCTGTAAGTCTATTCCACTATGTATGTAATGTGCTATATGGTTGTCTATGTGAATACTGTCCGTAAGTCTATTCCACTATGTATGTAATGTGCTATATGGTTGTCTATGTGAATACTGTCCGTAAGTCTATTCCACTATGTATGTAATGTGCTATATGGTTGTCTATGTGAATACTGTCTGTCTGTAAGTCTATTCCACTATGTATGTATTGTGCTAAATGGTTGTCTATGTGAATACTGTCTGTCTGTAAGTCTATTCCACTATGTATGTAATGTGCTATATGGTTGTCTATGTGAATACTGTCTGTCTGTAAGTCTATTCCGCTATGGATGTAATGTGCTATATGGTTGTCTATGTTAATACTGTCTGTCTGTAAGTCTATTCCACTATGTATGTAATGTGCTATATGGTTGTCTATGTGAATACTGTCTGTCTGTAAGTCTATTCCACTATGTATGTATTGTGCTATATGGTTGTCTATGTGAATACTGTCTGTCTGTAAGTCTATTCCACTATGTATGTAATGTGCTATATGGTTGTCTATGTGAATACTGTCTGTCTGTAAGTCTATTCCGCTATGGATGTAATGTGCTATATGGTTGTCTATGTTAATACTGTCTGTCTGTAAGTCTATTCCACTATGTATGTATTGTGCTATATGGTTGTCTATGTGAATACTGTCTGTCTGTAAGTCTATTCCACTATGTATGTAATGTGCTATATGGTTGTCTATGTGAATACTGTCTGTCTGTAAGTCTATTCCACTATGTATGTATTGTGCTATATGGTTGTCTATGTGAATACTGTCTGTCTGTAAGTCTATTCCGCTATGGATGTAATGTGCTATATGGTTGTCTATGTTAATACTGTCTGTCTGTAAGTCTATTCCACTATGTATGTATTGTGCTATATGGTTGTCTATGTGAATACTGTCTGTCTGTAAGTCTATTCCACTATGTATGTAATGTGCTATATGGTTGTCTATGTGAATACTGTCTGTCTGTAAGTCTATTCCACTATGTATGTATTGTGCTATATGGTTGTCTATGTGAATACTGTCTGTCTGTAAGTCTATTCCACTATGTATGTAATGTGCTATATGGTTGTCTATGTGAATACTGTCTGTCTGTAAGTCTATTCCACTATGTATGTATTGTGCTATATGGTTGTCTATGTGAATACTGTCTGTCTGTAAGTCTATTCCACTATGTATGTAATGTGCTATATGGTTGTCTATGTGAATACTGTCTGTCTGTAAGTCTATTCCGCTATGGATGTAATGTGCTATATGGTTGTCTATGTTAATACTGTCTGTCTGTAAGTCTATTCCACTATGTATGTATTGTGCTATATGGTTGTCTATGTGAATACTGTCTGTCTGTAAGTCTATTCCACTATGTATGTAATGTGCTATATGGTTGTCTATGTGAATACTGTCTGTCTGTAAGTCTATTCCGCTATGGATGTAATGTGCTATATGGTTGTCTATGTTAATACTGTCTGTCTGTAAGTCTATTCCACTATGTATGTAATGTGCTATATGGTTGTCTATGTGAATACTGTCTGTCTGTAAGTCTATTCCACTATGTATGTAATGTGCTATATGGTTGTCTATGTGAATACTGTCTGTCTGTAAGTCTATTCCACTATGTATGTATTGTGCTATATGGTTGTCTATGTGAATACTGTCTGTCTGTAAGTCTATTCCACTATGTATGTAATGTGCTATATGGTTGTCTATGTGAATACTGTCTGTCTGTAAGTCTATTCCACTATGTATGTAATGTGCTATATGGTTGTCTATGTGAATACTGTCTGTCTGTAAGTCTATTCCACTATGTATGTATTGTGCTATATGGTTGTCTATGTGAATACTGTCTGTCTGTAAGTCTATTCCACTATGTATGTAATGTGCTATATGGTTGTCTATGTGAATACTGTCTGTCTGTAAGTCTATTCCGCTATGGATGTAATGTGCTATATGGTTGTCTATGTTAATACTGTCTGTCTGTAAGTCTATTCCACTATGTATGTAATGTGCTATATGGTTGTCTATGTGAATACTGTCTGTCTGTAAGTCTATTCCACTATGTATGTAATGTGCTATATGGTTGTCTATGTGAATACTGTCTGTCTGTAAGTCTATTCCACTATGTATGTAATGTGCTATATGGTTGTCTATGTGAATACTGTCTGTCTGTAAGTCTATTCCACTATGTATGTAATGTGCTATATGGTTGTCTATGTGAATACTGTCTGTCTGTAAGTCTATTCCACTATGTATGTAATGTGCTATATGGTTGTCTATGTGAATACTGTCTGTCTGTAAGTCTATTCCACTATGTATGTAATGTGCTATATGGTTGTCTATGTGAATACTGTCTGTCTGTAAGTCTATTCCACTATGTATGTAATGTGCTATATGGTTGTCTATGTGAATACTGTCTGTCTGTAAGTCTATTCCACTATGGATGTAATGTGCTATATGGTTGTCTATGTGAATACTGTCTGTCTGTAAGTCTATTCCACTATGGATGTAATGTGCTATATGGTTGTCTATGTGAATACTGTCTGTCTGTAAGTCTATTCCACTATGTATGTAATGTGCTATATGGTTGTCTATGTGAATACTGTCTGTCTGTAAGTCTATTCCACTATGTATGTAATGTGTGTGACGTGTTGCATGTCTGTCTATTTAAGATGACATGATGTATGATGCAAAACCTATTTATCTAATGGATACAAAAAAGTCATCATTATCATCACCATATCCATCATTATAAACCACAACATCAACAACTTATTGAACAGATCTGTATTACATATTTCTGAATGTTCTGAAGCTGTTTTATTCTCAGAACCTCAAACACAGGAGGATAAATGTTCAATCCTCTACAGTCCATCAAGCTGTACAGCAGCCTAAAGACTGACCACTTGGTTCAATGACAGTTCCTATCCCCAAGCTGTGAGGCTAAACAGAAGTGACTCGCACACACACACACACACACACACACACACACACACACACACACACACACACACACACACACACACACACACACACACACACACACACACACACACACACACACACACACAGCAAAGTTACAATGTTTGTTTGCTTGTCTTGTTTACCCTGGTTAATCATCTCATCACTATGTAGATCCTCCTACACTCCTACACTGAGACACTTTATGAATACTGGACCTGATGTAACAACCAAAACACAGCTCAAAACATAACAACAAGTAAAATGATACATTACCCTCAAGTATATGACTTATGACTAAAAACAAATTACCAAAAACTATTTTTCCAGATATTGTCAAGAGTACTTACAGAGTGAAGTGAAGGGGAGAGGTATTGTACAGTGAGTCAACTTACTGGTAGTGAGTGGGAACTGCTAGTAAGTGTCAGTTCTGTGGTTGATACATATTTAAAGTAGCTGAGACAGAACTGTCCTCTCCTTCCTCTTTAAGACATTAACATGCATGACGACCAGACCAGCACATCAGAAAGGGGAAGTTAATGTAGCAAAATGGGTCCTACATTTCTAGAATGGACAAAATGTCCCCCATTTCCACTTTCATTTAAATACAGCACCATGTTAACAATATGTTGACTATTCTATATGGAATGTCTATAATATCTTAGAATGTGTTGCCTTGTCCCTCTGAGTTCTACATGGAACAGGTCAAAGTTCCATTTACATTTGGTCATGATGTCATTCTATTCATTCTATTCTACTAACCCATTTAATGTACACTCCTCATCAGCTGCATCAAAGACCCTGCACGGACCCCCTTTAGTGTCTACAACATGGTTGTTGTAGAGGCGTTGGCCTGGGCAACAACCCCCTCAAGATTCTAATGATGACATCATCTCCATCATCTAACATCAATAATCAAACATGTTTCACAGCTCAGGCCGAGGGGGCGGGGGAAGGAAATCAGAGGAGCACTCCTCTTCACTTTGATTGACACTTACTCCTACTGTGTGTCCAGTGTACTGTCTGTGCTGTGTGTCAGAGGACTACAAAAGCGGTGACACCCTCCCAACAGCCCCATTCTCTCCAAGCTTCCTGTTCCCTTTTCAGGTAGCTACACAGTCCCTCCTCCCCTTCCTCAATCTTCATATTCATTATTCTGTTATTCCTTCTCTTCTTCCTTACTCTGTCATATCCGGACGGTACGTGGTGTTCAGGGTTGTAAGGGTTGTCAGGGTTTCCTGTCTCTCCCTCTCTGGTCAGGCTTGTGTTTGAAGAAACACTCGTCACCATAGAAACAGCCAGTGGTCCTCCAGAAGAAACACTCATCACCATTGATGGGAGCCATCCTCCTGGTCCTGGGAGAGAGACACACAAACAGTATGAAAACACAAACACCTGCACCTGAGCTCCTGCTTCCTCCTTCCAACACTTTGTACATTTCAACAGTTAATATGAGTTGATTGGTAACACTTTAGAATAACTCATAATGATGTGTTGAATGACAGACGGATGTCTTTACCCTGTGGAGGCGTACTGGGAGGCTGAGGAGGTGTTGAGGCCTATAGGGTTGGTCCTCTGAGGAGAGGGAGGGGTTCTCTGCATCTAGCTGTCTGGGTAACTGATCACCAGCCTGGTGCTCTCCAGCTCCACCCCCTGGACCGGAGGACAAACAGCAGGCACAGTCCAAATACATGCAATGGGACCAATAGCATTGTCCCAAAAGTACAATGGAATCAATAACAAAGCTTGTTTTTCCTTTCCTGCCAGAACTGAGTTGAATCGTTGTACTTTCCTCTCTGTGTTGAACCACACATGGTGATACGATTTAAAGCTCTAAACTGAAGCTCTAAACTGAAGGCTCTTAACTCTGTGTATCATGCAGGGACGTCTAACTCACCATTGAGATCTCTACAGTGCTGTCAGGTGGACATCAGTAGCAACACGCAGCCTCAAACCCTGGTCCATTCAGAAGGCCATTTAAGGAAAACTGAGGGGAGGGGAGGTAGAGGAGATGAAGTGAGAGAGTGAAGGGAGGAAAGGATGGGGAGATAGAAGGAGTGGGGAGAGGGAGAATACAGACCGACACACACAATCAGCAATTTCCATATTCACAGTAGCAAGCTCAGACACTGACCTTCATCCCCATCAGTGCACTCCCCTTGAAGAAGTATCCCTTTGGCCAATCAGGGTTGAGCTGGATGGAATTCTGAGCGTCTGATAGGGTAGAGGGGTAGAGCTCCAGACACCAGTAGCAGTTTAAACCATATTCCCAAAGAACCAAAGAAATTAGATCAATGTAGAAATAGTCCATCCAGACCTTTACCACCGAGTAAATCTGTTGGACCACTTACATTAGAGTTCTCATGCAGTAGTCTAGGGAGCAACATACCCATACCACACACACACACACACAGAGACGCAAGCACAAACACACACACACACACATGCAAAAACACACACACGCACACACACATTTAAACACACACACGCACACACCCATACAACGTCTGATCTACCGGGAAAGACTCTGGCAAGTTCCAACTCAGTGTGTGTGTGCGTGTGTGCGTGCATGTTTGTGTGTGTGTTTTTTGATGAAACGTGCTGATTGTTGATCTATTACAGTTTATCTCCTGACAGTAATGGAGTATCTCTGGCTGGCCTATAGGCTAGCCACTCATGCATTATGTTGCTCAATGGCGCCATCATGTGTACAATAGGCAGAAATACAAGAAACATAATTGATTTATTTGTTGTCTATTTATTTAACTTTGAGCTTATTTACATGATACTTGTACTATATTCAATGTAAAAAAACTGAAAATGTAATGTATCTAAAATAGGTAATAACTCATAATTTGATAATTAAATAAGCAATATTATGACACTGAACAATATGGTATAACATAATATAAAATATAAAATGCCCAATAATATCTGACACCAATACAAAGTAAAACGTATTAAAACAAATCAGGAGCAACTCCAGGGCTAAAATTATTTAAAAGCTCTTATCAATATTATTCATTTTGTGTCACTAAAACAAGCCAATACTTTATCTATTGTAAAAAAAATCTGGAATTGGCTAAATCCCATAGAAAAATAGCAAAAACAGATAAAGTACACAAGAAAAGTAGGCTATTTATTAAGCGCACCAAGTTCAGAAAGGAAGCCCGAGGGCCCGCCTCAACTGAGAATGGAACCAATTAGAGGCTAGTATCATTCACGACTTCCTTATTGACCTGATCTGCTCTTACATCCTTCTGCCGCTTGCTGCTACTAAGCGCTGGCTCCTTTTTCTCCATTGACTCTGCTGCTGTAACTAGCTGTTGCTCGCTATGCTGCTGATTTCTGATATGTTTTCTTTGTAAGTGCTCACTAGCTGTGTTTGAACCTCACCCACATCGTTCAATATGCTCATGTTGCAATGTTTGGCTGCTGCGGTGATGTGATTGATTGTGAGGATCAACCATGTTGCTGCTCTGATTTCACTTAATAGCCGGGGACATGTAGAATTAGCCTCAGGAGTAGTCAATCAAATAATAAAGACAAATAACAATGACATTAAATATCTATTAATGTTTATTTTCCCCCATTGAAAACACTCTTATCTGTCTAGGTTGGAACTGTTGCTGTTAAAAAACAATACATCATTTTAATTCTGAATTGGAATAAAGTGACTGATCACATCTGTAGACCAGAAAGCCCCCACACAGTCCTGATGAGAGCAGGTCTATTCTGGGCTCTGTTTTTAACAGTGCAACACTGAGGTCAAGCTCAGCCTTGAAACTGTTTCTGTATATGTTTTATAAGTGTCAGAGTTGAGAACCCCGACTCACATAGGTATGTGGTGCCAAACTGGACCAGAACATCTACTGCTTTCTCAGTCAGGCAGGAGACCGCTTCCTACTGTACATGAACAACCCAGAACATCTACTGCTTTCTCAGTCAGGCAGGAGACCGCTTCCTACTGTACATGAACAACCCAGAACATCTACTGCTTTCTCAGTCAGGCAGGAGACCGCTTCCTACTGTACATGAACAACCCAGAACATCTACTGCTTTCTCAGTCAGGCAGGAGACCGCTTCCTACTGTACATGAACAACCCAGAACATCTACTGCTTTCTCAGTCAGGCAGGAGACCGCTTCCTACTGTACATGAACAACCCAGAACATCTACTGCTTTCTCAGTCAGGCAGGAGACCGCTTCCTACTGTACATGAACAACCCAGAACATCTACTGCTTTCTCAGTCAGGCAGGAGACCGCTTCCTACTGTACATGAACAACCCAGAACATCTACTGCTTTCTCAGTCAGGCAGGAGACCGCTTCCTACTGTAGATGAACAACCCAGAACATCTACTGCTTTCTCAGTCTGGCAGGAGACCGCTTCCTACTGTAGATGAACAACCCAGAACATCTACTGCTTTCTCAGTCAGGCAGGAGACCGCTTCCTATTGTACATGAACAACCCAGAACATCTACTGCTTTCTCAGTCAGGCAGGAGACCGCTTCCTATTGTACATGAACAACCCAGAACATCTACTGCTTTCTCAGTCAGGCAGGAGACCGCTTCCTACTGTACATGAACAACGCAGAACATCTACTGCTTTCTCAGTCAGGCAGGAGACCGCTTCCTACTGTAGATGAACAACCCAGAACATCTACTGCTTTCTCAGTCTGGCAGGAGACCGCTTCCTACTGTAGATGAACAACCCAGAACATCTACTGCTTTCTCAGTCAGGCAGGAGACCGCTTCCTATTGTACATGAACAACCCAGAACTGAGTGTGTTTGCCTCAAAAAGCATCTTGCGTCAATCAGTTAATTCCAGTTAAGAATAACAATTATTGTTGTATTTAGCAACAGTTCCAACCTAGACTAGTTTTCAACAATAATTTCTACAGTAAGATGTAAAGTAGGCCTGATCATTTTTCATCTTCGTTATAACATGACAACAATCTGAACGACAGCGCTGCGTCGTGTGGAGCCGAGGGATCTTCAAGAAAACTGCAGAAAAGGAGATCAGGTACACAACTCCGATGCACACAGGCATCTCCCTCTCACACTGGTGCAGCTGCCAAACTGAGCAGAGACGCTGCTTAAGCAGAACGCGCACCGTACAGAGAGCGCAGATGCACTTGGACAAATCAATTCCAGTAATTCATGAAATAATGACGTATTTACACTGACACGTCACGACCCACCATTAACAGGTCCGTGACCCAACTTTAAGAAAGGCTGCATTAGTGCATACTGACTGACTGGGTGCATCACCGACTGTTATGGCAACTGCTCGGCCTCCGATCAAAAGGCCCGTATGGCCCAGTACATCACTGGGGCCAAGCTTCCTGACATCCAGGACCTCTAACCTGACGGTGTCAGAAGAAGGCCATAAAAATTGTCAGACTCCAGCCACCCCAGTCATAGGCTGTTGTTCTCTTTGCTACCACACGGCAAGAGGTTCCGGACCGCCAAGTCTAGGTCCAAAAGGCTTCTGAACAGCTTCTACCCCCAAGCCAAGACTCCTGAACAGCTAATCAAAGGGCGACCAAGACGCTGCTGCAACACCCTGTTTATTATCTATGCACAGTCACTTTACCTCTACCTACATGTACATATTACCTCAACTACCCTGTTTATTATCTATGCACAGTCACTTTACCTCTACCTACATGTACATATTACCTCAACTAACCTGTTTATTATCTATGTATAGTCACTTTAACTCTACCTACATGTACATATTACCTCAACTACCCTGTTTATTATCTATGCACAGTCACTTTACCTCTACCTACATGTACATATTACCTCAACTAACCTGTTTATTATCTATGCACAGTCACTTTAACTCTACCTACATGTACATATTACCTCAACTAACCTGTTTATTATCTATGCACAGTCACTTTACCTCTACCTACATGTACATATTACCTCAACTAACCTGTTTATTATCTATGCACAGTCACTTTAACTCTACCTACATGTACATATTACCTCAACTACCCTGTTTATTATCTATGTATAGTCACTTTAACCCTACCTACATGTACATATTACCTCAACTAACCTGTTTATTATCTATGCACAGTCACTTTAACTCTACCTACATGTACATATTACCTCGACTAACCTGTTTATTATCTATGTATAGTCACTTTAACTCTACCTACATGTACATATTACCTCAACTACCCTGTTTATTATCTATGCATAATCACTTTAACTCTACCTACATGTACATATTACCTCAACTAACCTGTTTATTATCTATGCACAGTCACTTTACCTCTACCTACATATACATATTACCTCAATTACCCTGTTTATTATCTATGCATAGTCACCTTAACCCTACCAACATGTACATATTACCTCAACTAACCTGTTTATTATCTATGCATAGTCACCTTAACCCTACCTACATGTACATATTACCTCAACTAACCGGTGCCCCCCAAATTGACTCTGTACGATACCCCCTGTAGAGGGGTGGGGTTAAATGCAGAAGACAAATTTCAGTTGAATACATTCAGTTGTACAACTGACTAGGTATCCCCCTTTCCCTTTATATAGCCTCTATAATGTTATTTTACTGCTGCTGTTGAATTATTTGTTACTATTATTTTCTATTTTTTACTTACCACTTATTTTTTCGTAACTTATTTTTTTGTATCTTCTGAAAGCATAGTTGGTTAAGGGGCTTGTAAGTAAGCATTTCCCTGTAAGATCTACACCTGTTGTATTCCGCACATGTGACAAATACTATTTCATACTGTTGCATGAGTCACATTATTAGTTTCCATTTTATATATTTACTTCATCCTTATCTACAACAGTAGGTTTAGGCTCTGATGTATTAGCCATATTCTAAGCCTGTTCTGTATTTTACATAGTTAGTCCTCCCTGTCGGTCCATCTTTACATAGTTAGTCCTCCCTGTCGGTCCATCTTTACATAGTTAGTCCTCCCTGTCGGTCCATCTTTACATAGTTAGTCCTCCCTGTCGGTCCATCTTTACATAGTTAGTCCTCCCTGTCGGTCCATCTTTACATAGTTAGTCCTCCCTGTCGGCCCATTTTTACATAGTTAGTCCTCCCTGTCGGTCCATCTTTACATAGTTAGTCCTCCCTGCCGGCCCATCTTGACATAGTTAGTCCTCCCTGTCGGTCCATCTTTACATAGTTAGTCCTCCCTGTCGGTCCATCTTTACATAGTTAGTCCTCCCTGTCGGCCCATCTTGACATAGTTAGTCCTCCCTGTCCGTCCATCCTGACATAGTTAGTCCTCCCTGTCCGTCCATCTTTACATTATATGCTACTGTAGCGATCACTTCCATCTAGTCATCATGTATTAGCTACTGTTGTTCATTCTTATTAATCTTCTGCTAGTAATACATTTACGCATGTCATCATGTATGCTTGTACATAGTGAGTATGCAGGCATCTTCTACCCTGATGAGACTCACTCTGCTACAGTAGTTTCAGTGAGAGTGGGTCATATCTACCACCATCATGCTGCCCAAATGCTGTTGGCCGCTATACGCGCTGTTCAGCAGTCGAGCATTACTGGATCTTTTTATCATTAAGCATATATTCATAGATATACGGCATCATTTAAAATGTCACACTACTTCTTAAACCTGACTTTCTTCCTCAGATTTCAAGTTATCACATTGGACCTTAGTGGGGAAGCTGACGCTGTGATTACTAAACAAGGCTAGCTATAATTTCAGCTGTGTTGGATGGGCTGTTAATATTAGCATTACCTAGCATGTGGTGGTCTTACTGTAGTTTCAGCTGTGTTGGATGGCATGTTGATACTAGCATTACCTAGCATGTGGTGGTCTTACTGTAGTTTCAGCTGTGTTGGATGGCATGTTGATACTAGCATTACCTAGCATGTGGTGGTCTTACTGTAGTTTCAGCTGTGTTGGATGGGCTGTTAATACTAGCATTACCTAGCATGTGGTGGTCTTACTATAGTTTCAGCTGTGTTGGATGGGCTGTTAATATTAGCATTACCTAGCATGTGGTGGTCTTACTATAGTTTCAGCTGTGTTGGATGGGCTGTTAATATTAGCATTACCTAGCATGTGGTGGTCTTACTATAGTTTCAGCTGTGTTGGATGGGATGTTGGTACTAGCATTACCTAGCATGTGGTGGTCTTACTATAGTTTCAGCTGTGTTGGATGGGCTGTTAATATTAGCATTACCTAGCATGTGGTGGTCTTACTATAGTTTCAGCTGTGTTGGATGGGCTGTTAATATTAGCATTACCTAGCATGTGGTGGTCTTACTATAGTTTCTGCTGTGTTGGATGGGATGTTGATACTAGCATTACCTAGCATGTGGTGGTCTTACTATAATTTCAGCTGTGTTGGATGGGCTGTTAATATTAGCATTACCTAGCATGTGGTGGTCTTACTATAGTTTCAGCTGTGTTGGATGGGCTGTTAATATTAGCATTACCTAGCATGTGGTGGTCTTACTATAGTTTCAGCTGTGTTGGATGGGCTGTTAATATTAGCATTACCTAGCATGTGGTGGTCTTACTATAGTTTCTGCTGTGTTGGATGGGATGTTGATACTAGCATTACCTAGCATGTGGTGGTCTTACTACAGTTTCAGCTGTGTTGGATGGCATGTTGATACTAGCATTACCTAGCATGTGGTGGTCTTACTATAGTTTCAGCTGTGTTGAATGGCATGTTGATAGTAGCATTATCTAGCATGTGGTGGTCTTACTATAGTTTCAGCTGTGTTGGATGGCATGATGATAGTAGCATTATCTAGCATGTGGTGGGCTTACTATAGCTTCAGCTGTGTTGGATGGCATGTTGATAGTAGCATTACCTAGCATGTGGTGGTCTTACTATAGTTTCAGCTGTGTTGGATGGGATGTTGATACTAGCATTACCTAGCATGTGGTGGTCTTACTATAGTTTCAGCTGTGTTGGATGGGATGTTGATACTAGCATTACCTAGCATGTGGTGGGCTTACTATAGTTTCTGCTGTGTTGGATGGCATGTTGATACTAGCATTACCTAGCATGTGGTGGTCTTACTATAGTTTCTGCTGTGTTGGATGGCATGTTGATACTAGCATTACCTAGCATGTGGTGGTCTTACTATAGTTTCAGCTGTGTTGGATGGCATGTTGATACTAGCATTACCTAGCATGTGGTGGTCTTACTATAGTTTCTGCTGTGTTGGATGGCATGTTGATACTAGCATTACCTAGCATGTGGTGGGCTTACTATAGTTTCAGCTGTGTTGGATGGCATGTTGATACTAGCATTACCTAGCATGTGGTGGGCTTACTATAGTTTCAGCTGTGTTGGATGGCATGTTGATACTAGCATTACCTAGCATGTGGTGGGCTTACTATAGTTTCTGCTGTGTTGGATGGCATGTTGATACTAGCATTACCTAGCATGTGGTGGTCTTACTATAGTTTCAGCTGTGTTGGATGGCATGTTGATACTACATTACCTAGCATGTGGTGGTCTTACTATAGTTTCTGCTGTGTTGGATGGGATGTTGATACTAGCATTATCTAGTATGTGGTGGTCTTACTTAACACCCACATGGCGATCAGTGTTGGTGATCACGCGTTCTATGTATCTTGTGGAAATGTCTGTTGTAATTTACTTGACACACTTACAGTATATGCAGGCGTATTCTAGTAATGTACGGGGTCTATTTCTCTTGTTATCAGGCCATAATTTATTCTTCTGTCATGGCTTACCGGTATATACCGTTAAACATTAGCCTTCAGCTCAGGTAGACTATACTGTAGGTCTAGGGTGATTATGTAACGGTTGTCGTAGGTGGAAGAAGGTGAAGAGGACCAAGATGCAGCGTGGTACGTGTTCATGGTAAATTTAATAAAGAAACTGAACACAAGAACAACAAAAAACAACAAAGTGGAACAAACGAAACAGTTCTGTCTGGTGCAGACACACAAAGACAGATGGTTCTCAAAAATGGACAACAATAACCAGCTGCCTCTGATTGGGAACCATACCAGGCCTAAACATAGAAACACAACACCTAGACATACAACATAGAATACCCACCCACATCGCACCCGGACCAAACTAAAAATAGAAACATACAAACAATCTATGGTCAGGGCGTGACGGTACCCCCCAAAGTTGTGGACTCCGGCCGCAAAACCCGAAACCTAGGGTGGGTCTGGGTGGGCATCTGTTCGCCTCCGACCTCGGACTGAGGACACTTGCAGCGGGCCCCAAATAGACAGGAGACTCCGGCAGCGCCGGACAGGCGGGAGACTCTGGAAGCGCTGGACAGGAGGGAGACTCTGGAAGCGCTGGACAGGAGGGAGGCTCTGGAAGCGCTGGACAGGAGGGAGGCTCTGGAAGCGCTGGACAGGAGGGAGGCTCTGGAAGCGCTGGACAGGAGGGAGGCTCTGGAAGCGCTGGACAGGCGGGAGCACCTGGAAGGAGGAGACGGAGAGACAGTCTGGTGTGTGGGGCTGCCACAGGAGGCTTGGAGCGTGGAGGAGGCACCGGATGGACCGGACCGTGGAGGTGCACTGGAGGTCTCGAGCACCGAGCCTGCACAACCTGTCCTGGCTGGATACTCCCCGTAGCCCGGCATGTGCGGCGGGGTGGAACAGACCGCACTGGGCTGTGCTGGCGAACCGGGGACACCGTGCGTAGGGCTGGTGCCATATAACCCGGGCTGATGAGACGCACTGGAGACCAGATGCGCTGAGCGGCTTCATAGCACCTGGCTCGATGCCCACTCTAGCCCGGCCGATACTAGGAGCTGCGATGAAGCGCACCGGGCTATGCCTGCGCACCGGGGACATCGTGCAGCTCACAGTATAACACGGTGCCTGCCCGGTCCACCTCTCGCCATGGTAAGCACGGGGAGTTGGCTCAGGTCTCCTACCTGACTTAGCCACACTCCCCATGTGCCCCCCCAATAAATGTTTGGGGCTGCCTCTCGGGCTTCCTTGCCAGCCGTGTTCCCGCAAAGCGCTGGCTCCCTTTACCTGCTGCCTCCTCTCCTGAATGCCTCCACCTGTTCCCATGGGAGGCGATCCCTTCCAGTTTTTTTTTCATCAATTTACAAACAATACCCCATACTGACAAAGCAAAAACAGGTTGTTAGGAATTGTGGCAAATGTATTTAAAAAAAAACGGAAATATCACGCTAACATGATTATTCAGGTTCTTATTCATTACTTTGTTGAGAAAACTTTGGCAGCGATTACAGCCTCAAGTCATCTTGGGTATGACACTATAAGCTAGGCACACCTGTATTTGGGGAGTTTCTTCTCTGCAGATCCCCTCAAGCTGTGTCAGGTTGAATGGGGAGCATTGCTGGGCAGCTGTCTCTCCAGAGTTGTTTGATCGGGTTCAAGTCCGGGCTCTGGCTGGGCCACTCAAGGACATTCAGAGACTTGTCTTGAAGCCACTCCTGCTGTGTTGTCTTGGCTGTGTGCTTACAGTCTTTGACCTGTTGGAAGGTGAACCTTCGCCCCAGTCTGATGTCCTGAGCTCTCCCGGAGCAGGTTTTCATCAAGGTTCTCTGTGTACTTTGCTCCGTTTATCTTTGCCTCGATCCTTCCTAAACTCCCAGTCCCTGCGGCTGAAAAACATCCCACAGCATGATGCTGCCACCACCATGCTTCACCGTAGGGATGGTGCCAGGTTTCCTCCAGACGTGACGCTTGGCATTCAAGGCCAAAGAGTTCAATCTTGGTCTAATCAGACCAGAGAATCTTTTTTTCTCATGGTCTGAGAGACCTTTAGGTGCCTTTTGGCAAACTCCAAGAGGGCTGTCATGTGCCTTTTTACTGAGGAGTGGCTTCTGTCTGGACACTCAACCATAAAGGCCTGATTGGTGGAGTGCTGCAGAGATGGTTGTCCTTCTGGAAGGTTCTCCCATCTCCACAGAGGAACTCTGGAGCTCTGTCAGTGACCATCAGGTTCTTGGTCTCATCCCTGAGATGCTCCCCCGATTACTCAGTTTGGCCGGGCGGCCAACTCTAGGAAAAGTCTTGATGGTTCCAAACTTCTTCCATTTAAGAATGATGGATACCACTGTGTTCTTCGGGACCTTCAATGCTGCAGAAATGTTTTGGTACCATTCCCCAGATCTGTGCCTCAACACAATCTTTCTCTGAGCTCTATGGACAATTCCTTCGACTCGTGACTTGGATTTTGCTCTGACATACACTGTCAACTGTGTGATCATATATAGACAGATGTGTGTCTTTCCAAATCATGTCCAATCAACTTAAATTCACCACAGGCGTCACAACATCCACCGAAGTCGGCTCCTCTCCCTGTTTGGGCGGCGGTGTTCGGCGGTCGACATCACTGGTCTTCTAGCCATCGCAGCTCCATTTTTCATTGTTCCATGTGTTTTGTCTTGTTTCCCCGCACACCTGGTTTACATTCCCTAATCACACTACATATATATTCCCTCTGTTCCCCCCCCATGTCTTTGTGTGGAATTATTTTGTTACGTGTTTTGTGCGACGCGCCAGACTGGTTTTTCCCCGGGTACCTTGTTTAAGTCAAAGTATGTTTAATTGTTAAACATTTGCATCATTGTGACTGTTGTCGCGCTTTTCACTTTTGCCATTGGCTGGAGGTTTTTTGAAGCAGTTGCGTCCGTCTGTTGTTGCTTCTGCCAATTAAAGTGTGTGCCTTACAACTCTCTGCTCTCCCGCACCTGACCTCTATACCAGTAGAGCACAACCTGACAACAGGTGGACTCCAATCAAGTTCTATAAACATCTCAAGGATGATCAATGGAAACAGGAACTGAGCTCAATTTCAAGTCTGATAGCAAAGGGCCTGAACAGTTATGTAAATAACGTATTTCTGTATTTGTTTTTATAAATGAGAAAACATTTTGCTTTGTGAATATGGGGTATTGTGTCTAGATTGACGAGGGAAATAATCTATTTCATCCATTTTAGAATGAGTCTCCAATGTAACAAAATTTGGAAAAAGTCCAGAGGTCTGAATACACTGTAAATGGTTAAATATATTTCTCTGTGGTGTTTTCTTTCTGAAACTAAGTGGAGCCAGTTCATTAAAAAAAAAACCTGAGTGCCTGTCTCAGCTGATGCATCAGCTAAGATTGCACCAAGAGGTGCACTGTCACGGTCGTCATAAACAGGAGACCAAGGCACAGCGTGGTAAGCGTACATAACTCTTTAATGAAAGAGAGAACACTGAACAAAACTATACAAAACAACAAAACGAACCGTGAAGCTATATGGCTAGTGCAAAACAGGCAACTAAACATAGAATAACAACTCACAAAATATCTGAGGAATATGGCTGCCTAAATATGGTCCCCAATCAGAGACAACAATAAACAGCTGCCTCTGATTGAGAACCAATCTAGGCAACCATAGACATATAAACTCCTAGACTAGAAAAACCCCAAGACATAGAAAAACCCCTAGACAATACAAAAACTAAACAAACCAACCTTGTCACACCCTGACCTAACCAAAATAATAAAGAAAACAAAGATAACTAAGGTCAAGGCGTGACATACGCCTACCTTATTTGGCAGTCTATTTAGGATGACCAGGTCTGCTCACTCATCCTGCTGCCACTTGCTGCTATTATGAGCTGGCTTTTAGCTCCTCCCACCACCCCAGCCTCCACCTGTTAGGTTCTGTGTTCCTGCTGGGGGATTCCTATAGTTTACTGCTACCCCGAAGGAGCAGAGCTAATGAATAGTTCAACATATTTCGACGTGAAATGTAATCAAGTCTGGAAATGGCAAAATCTTATAGAAAAAGAGCAGAAGCACAATCTATTCCATTTATCATCTATATACATACTGTATTGATCATCTATACACATACTGTATTGATCATCTATATACATACTGTATTGATCATCGATATACATACTGTATTGATCATCTATACACATACTGTATTGATCATCTATACACATACTGTATTGATCATCTATATACATACTGTATTGATCATCTATATACATACTGTATTGATCATCTATATACATACTGTATTGATCATCTATACACATACTGTATTGATCATCTATACACATACTGTATTGATCATCTATATACATACTGTATTGATCATCTATACACATACTGTATTGATCATCTATACACATACTGTATTGATCATCGATATACATACTGTATTGATCATCTATATACATACTGTATTGATCATCTATATACATACTGTATTGATCATCTATATACATACTGTATTGATCATCTATACACATACTGTATTGATCATCTATATACATACTGTATTGATCATCGATATACATACTGTGTTCTCCTAATGATAAATAATCTAAATTCCAGCATTCACTCAAAAGTTAAAGGTCATTGTCTGGAAAACCTAATAGATAAGAAAGCAATATGATAGTAAGAGAATAGCATTGTGAGGCCTAGCTTTGGTTTGATGCTTTAGCTCTTCAGTCCATGTTCTGTGGTGGTTCTCTTCAGTCCAGGTTCTGTGGTGGTTCTCTTCAGTCCATGTTCTGTGGTGGTTCTCTTCAGTCCAGGTTCTGTGGTGGTTCTCTTCAGTCCAGGATCTGTGGTGGTTCTCTTCAATCCAGGTTATGTGGTGGTTCTCTTCAGTCCAGATTCTGTGATGGTTCTCTGAAGTTTTCATAATCGGAGGGCCAAGTGTCTATTTGAGGGGCTGTGTCACTGGGGAGTCCCTCACATTCTGAAAGAAGACACATTGAATGAGCACTTTACAAACCCCTCCCTCTAACACTTTTACAGACACAGACACACAAACTGCATTATAAAATACTTACCGCTAGGGTGTCGTACTCTGGTGACCTGGTCTTCATGTTCAGAGCTGTGTACGTCTCACTGTTAGGATCAGGATGGACACTCTGTCGAGAGAGAGACACAGAAATACAATACTGTATAAAACACACATACATAAATGTATTTGCTTCCTGTCTGTTTCTGCTGTATTGGTATTGAAATAACTTTGGTTGTTGACATTATTACCAGTGTGTCTGCTGTGGCATCACTTCCTCCTGTGGATCTCCTGTAATGAGGGACAGAGTGAGTTCTGCTCTCTACTGACCTCTAGTGGAAGTTGATATGTTACTAATACAGTAGATGTAAATGGCTGGCTCACCTCTTCATATAGCAGTAGATGGTGAGTAGCAGAGCTCCAGCAGTCAGGACAGCCCCCACCCCCACCACAGGAACCCAGGAAAACACTGCTGCAGGGTCATGAGTTTATAAATGCATGATGTCAGAATGAAATCTGTAAAATTACAGAGCACCAAAAATGGACAGAATGTGTCATACTTACATATAACATTAATATGGACAGGGATAGTCTCTCTCCCTATAATGTTCAGAGCCTCACAGTAGTATCCCTCTCTGTCCTTAGAGCTGACGTTATGGATGGTGTAACTCTGTCCTGATGCTTTTGGTGAGGTTACATTCCTCTTGTACCAGGTGTAGTTTTCCACAGGTGGGTTGGCATCACTGCTGCAGGTCAGAGTCACTGAACTGCCCTCCACTATTTCACCAGAGGGACTGACTGACACTGAGGTGTTCTTTGGGCCATCTGGTAAAGGACCATTAAAAAGTCATTAACATCTTGGTTATTGTATATATTATCTTGGCTTTCTGAAGACATTAGATTTAACAAATAAAGTACATCGGTGCATTTTACAAGACAGATTAAAATAATTACATTGAGAAAAATTAAAAGCACATGCTCTGAGGTTCCAACATGATGTTACTTAATAAAGAATACAACTGGAGATAGATACAAAATAATTACAATGTTAATATACCAAGCTAATGATTTGAACCCCATGTACTTACATCTGACAGTGAGAGTCTCTTCAGCAGAGGGGAGATCCTCATGTCCTTCTACAGAACAGGAGTATCTGCCTGTATCCTCACTGCTGACTGAGAATAGGATATAGACAGGAGAGGAGGTGTTGCTGTTTGCTATAGGCTGTCCATTCTTATACCAACTGTAGGCTGTGTTGGGGACCAGTGTACAGTTGGTTCTACATGTCAGTGTCACATTCTTCCTCTCTGACACAGATGTAGGATCCATCTCCAACACAACATCTGGAGTTAAAGGAAACAAATCATTAATATCCTCCTAAATACACAATACATTCAAAAGTATGTGGACACCCTTTCAAATTAGTGGATCCAGCTATTACAGCCGCACCCGTTTCTGGCAGGTGTATAAAATCGAGCACACAGCCATGCAATCCTCATAGACAAACATTGGCAGTAGAATGGCCTTTCTGAAGAGCTCAGTGACTTTCAACGTGTCACCGTCATAGGATGCCACCTTTCCAAGAAGTCAGTTCGTCGAATTTCTGCCCTGCTAGAGCAGCCCCGTTCAACTGTAAGTACTGTTATTGTGAAGTGGAAACATATAGGAGCAACAGCGGCTCTTCCGCAAATTGGTAGGCCACACAAGTCAAGCTCACAGAACAGGACCGCCGAGTGCTGAAGCGCTTAGCACTTTAAAATCGTCTGTTCTGGGGTGCAACACTCACTATCAAGCTCCAAACTGCCTTTGGAAGTAACTTCAACACAATAACTGTTCGTCGGGAGCTTCATGAAATGGGTTCCCATGGCTGAGCAGCCGTACACAAACCTAAGATCACCATGAGCTATGCCAAGCGGCGACACAAGATGGCACCGACAGAGATGGTCACCTCTCTTCAGGTCCTTAGAAAACGATGCAGTTCTTTGTTTTTTTAATGTATAATTTCTTACATTGTTAGCCCAGAAAATCTCAAGTGTTATTAGATACAGACGGGAAGAACTATTGGATATAAAAGCGACGTCAACTTCCCAACATTTCGACCAGGAATATGTCTTTCCCGAAGTGGATCCCTTGTTCGGAACTCCACCCTGACATCAGATCTTATCCCAGAGGCCGACCCAAAACAACGCGGTCGCCACAGGAGAGGCAGATGGAGCGGCCCACTGGTCAGACGCAGAAGGCGAGCACACCATCCACCGCTTCCGAGCATATTACTCGCCAATGTCCAATCTCTAGACAACATGGTGGATGAAATTTGGGCACGAGTTGCCTTCCAGAGAGATATCAGAGATTGTATCATTCTCTGTTTAACGGAAACATGGCTCACTATGGATACGTTGTCAGAGTCGGAACAGCAACCCGGTTTCTTTATGCATCACGCCGACAGAAATAAACATCTCTCTGGTAAGAAGAAGGGAGGGGGTGTATGCCTTGTGATTAAATACGTGTGGTGTAATCATAACAACATGCAGGAACTCAAGTCCTTCTGTTCACCTGACCTAGAATTCATTACAATCAAATTCCGACAGCATTATCTTCCAAGAGAATTATCTTAGATTATAGTCACAGCCGTGTATATCCCCCCCAAGCAGATACCTCGTCGGCCCTGAAAGAACCTCAAACTGGAAATCATACATCCCAAGGCTGCATTTATTGTAGCTGGGGATTTTAACAAAGCTAACCTGTTAACAAGCCTTCCTAAATTTTACCAGCATATCGACTGCGTGACTCGAGCTGGTAGCATTCTGGATCACTGCTACTCTAACTTCTGTGATGCATACAACCCCCCCCCCCTGCCTTCGGCAAATCTGATCATGACTCTATTTTGTTGATCCCAGCCTATAGACAGAAACTGAAACCGGAAACTCCCATACTCAGGTCTATTCAACGCTGGTCTGACCAATCGGATTCCACCCTTCAAGATTCCGGATAGCATCAGACAATAACATTGATGTATACGCTGACTTGGTGAGCGAGTTTATTAGCAAGTGCATCAGAGATGTGGTACCCACTGTGACTATTAAAACGTTTCCTAACCAGAAACCGTGGATTGATGGCAGAATTGAACACTGAAAGTGCGAACCACCGCTTTTAACCATGGCAAGGCGACTGGAAACATGACCGAATACAAACAGTGCAGCTATTCCCTCCGCAAGGCAATCAAACAAGCAAAGCGTCGGTATAGGGACAAAGTAGAGTCACAATTCAATGGCTCAAACACGAGATGTATGTGGCAGGCTCTACAGTCAATCAGGGATTACAAAAAGAAAACCAGCCCCGTCGTAGACACCAATGTCTTACTCCCAGACAAATTAAACAACTTCTTTGCTCGCTTTGAGGACAATACAGTGCCACTGACATGGCCCACTACCATAGACTGTGGGCTCTCCTTCTCCATGGCTGACGTGAGTAAAGCATTTAAACGGGTTAACCCTCGCACGGCTGCCGGCCCAGATGGCATCCCTGGCCGTGTGCTCAGAGCATGCGCAGACCAGCTGGCTGGTGTGTTTACGGACATATTCAATCAATCCCTTACCCAGTCTGCTCTCCCCACATGCTTCAAGAGGGCCACCATTATTCCTGTTCCCAAAAAAGCTAAGGTAACTGAAATAAATTACTATCGCCCCGTTGCACTCACTTCTGTCATCATGAAGTGCTTTGAGAGACTAGTCAAGTCTCATATCACCTGACTTGGTGATAGACCAAGACCAAGACCCACACTCCAATTTGCTTACCGCTCCAATAGGTCCACTGATGATGCAATCGCCAACACACTGCACACTGCCCTATCTCATTTGGACAAGAAGAATATCTACATAAGAACGGAAACATGACTACACTTCATTGACTACAGCTCAGTGCCCTCCAAACTAGTCATTAAGACCCTGGGTCCCCCAGGGGGTGAAGATAGGAAACAATATCTCCAACCAGCTGGTCCTCAACACTGGGGCCCTACAAGGGTGCGTTCTCAGCCCTCTCCTGTACTCTCTGTTCACCTATGACTGCGTGCCATGCACGGTTCCAACTCCATCATCAAGTTTGCAGACGACAGTGGTAGGCTTGATGACCAACAACGACGAGACGGCCTACAGGGAGGAGGCGAGGGCCCCCGGAGTGTGGTGTCAGGAAAATAACTTCTCACTCAACATCAACAAAACAAAGGAGATGATCGTGGACTTCAGTAAACAGCAGAGGGAGCCCCCCCCCCCATCCACATCGACAGGACAGTCGTGGAGAAGGTGGAAAGTTTGAACTTTTTCGGGATTGGTGTCCAACCTAAGCGTTTGTAAACTTCCGACTTAAACTCTATGTCCTCTGATGTGAAATACAAGATTTGTTATTTTTCTGTTACATACCACTACTAAGACTGTATTACTGCCCTTAATAAGGTAATTCAATTATCTACAGTTGAAATTGGAAGTTTACATACACTTAGGTTGGAGTCATAATTAAAACTCGTTTTCAACCACTCCACAAATTTCTTGTTAACAAACTATATTTTTGGCAAGTCGGTTAGAACATCTACTTTGTGCATGACACAAGTGATTTTTCCAATAATTGTGTGAGAGGCAGATTATTTCACTTATAATTCACTGAATCACAATTCCAGTGGGTCAGAAGTTTACATACACTAAGTTGACTGTGCCTTTAAACAACTTGGAAATTCCAGAACATTATGTCATGGCTTTAGAAGCTTCTGATAGGATAATTAACATCATTTGAGTCAATTGGAGGTGTACATGTGGAAATATTTCAAGGCCTACCTTCAAACTCGGTGCCTCTTTGGTTGACATCTTGGGAAAATCTAAAGAAATCAGCCAAGACCTCAGTAAAAAATTGTAGACCTCCACAAGTCTGGTTCATCATTGGGAGCAATTTCCAAACGCCTGAAGGTACCACTTTCATCTGTACAAACAATAGTACGCAAGTATAAACACCATGCGACCACACAGCCGTCATAGCTCTCAGAACTGTTTGGCCATAATGACCATCTTATGTTTAGAGGAAAGGGGAAGGCTTGCAACCCGAAGAAGACCATCCCAACTGTGAAGCACGGGGGTGGCAGCATCATGTTGTGGTGGTGCTTTGTTGCAAAAGCGACTGGTGCACTTCACAAAACAGATGGCATCATGAGGCAGGAAAATTATGTGGATAGATTGAAGCAACACCTCAAGACATCAGACAGGAAGTTAAAGCTTGGTTGCAAATGGGTCTTCCAAATGGACAATGACCCCAAGCATACTTCCAAAGTTGTGGCAAAATGGCTTAAGGACAACGAAGTAATGTTATTGGAGTGGCCATCACAAAGCCCTGACCTCAATCCTATAGAAAATTTGTGGGCAGAACTGAAAAAGCATGTGCGAGCAAGGAGGCCTACAAACCTGACTCAGTTACACCTTCTCTGTCAGGAGGAATGGGCCAAAATTCATCCAACTTATTGTGGGAAGCTTGTGGAAGGCTACGTTTGACCCAAGTTAAACCATTTAAAGGCAATGCTACCAAATACTAATTGACTGTATGTAAACTTCTGACCCACTGGAAATGTTATGAAAGAAATCAAAGCTGAAATAAATAATTATCTCTACTATTATTCTGACATTTCACATTCTTAAAATAAAGTGGTGACCCTAACTGACCTAGAACAGGGAATTCTGACGAGGATTAAATGTCAGGAATTGTTCAAAACTGAGTTTAAATGTATGTGACTGTCACGTTCTGACCTTTATTTCCTTTGTTTTGTATTTATTTAGTATGGTCAGGGCGTGAGTTGGGGTGGGCAGTCTGTTTGTTTTTCTATGATTTTGGGATTTCTATGTTTCGGCCTAGTATGGTTCTCAATCAGAGCCAGGTGTCAGTAGATGTCTGATTGAGAATCATACTTAGGTAGCCTGGGTTTCACTGTTTGTTTGTGGGTGTTTGTTTCCGTGTCTGTGTTTTTCACCACACGGTACTGTTTCGTTTTTTGTTCGTTTCACGTTTATTGTTTTTGTATCAGTTGTATTCATTTGGAGTATTTCTTATTAAAAAAACATCGACACTTAACATTGGTCCTCCAATCCTTCTCGCCTCTCCTCTTCAGACGAAGAGGAGGAAAACCTTTACATTGACTAAGGTGTATGTAAACTTCTGACTTCAACTGTGTGTGAAATTTGTGACAGCTTACCTGTGACAGTCAGGGAGACAGGTGAGCCAGAAAACTTTTCTCCAGATGTTATGAATCTGAATCTGTACCCAGCAGAGTCACTCAATCTCAGATCTGTGATTCTCGGGGTACAGTCACTCTCCTTATCCCCAAGGTACTCTATATGACCTTCATACCCTGGCACTGAGCTCAGATCTTCAGCCTCCATACCAGACCATTTAGTAAACCAGAAAGCTTGTTTGATCTCATGATAACTGGGATATGTATAAGAGCAGGATATGTCCACTGTTGACCCCTTCAAGGCACAGATACTCTGATGGGTGTAAGTCACACTCCAACACTTCTGACCTGAAAGACAAGAAGACAATATAATCCCTTTATATTACCAATACACTTATGTTGCTATGTTCACCTGCAAGAAAACCAAAAGTCACTCAAACAGAAGGGGGAAATACCAAAGAGTCACTAAAAAAGACCAAAATGAGACCGGTTTCTAGGAAAGGTTGTGAAAGACACTCATGGGGGTGTCCATTAAAAGTTGACTAGCAACAACAACTGGAACCAGAGACATGAGCACCCACAATATTTTAAGATAAGAAAAATAAGAAAAAAGTAAAAACCTACACCAAACTTGAAGACAGGAAACAAACCAAAAAGTGGAGAAAAACAAAAGCAGGGAAGATAAAGAATTGTTTTTCCAGAAATCAGTAAATCAAGTAAAGGTGTTGACTCTCCACATTTCTTAAACTTCATCATTTAAATATCACCTGGGCCAACAAAGGTGAAATACCTTCCCACTAACCAGATGGGCAAGCGAGCACATGTGTAACACGTACTGACTAACGAGGTGATCCCATCTCGAAAAAATTAACTCAAAGAAGTCCACACTGTTGATTAAGTAGGAACACGAGTTTTCACCAGTTAAAATCATATGCTGTGAAAGTAACAAGGATGTGACTAGTCCCTGAGTTTTGTAGTTTTTTTTTCCATTTTTTCATTGTTTAAAAAAGGAGTGCAATAGTGTACAAGCACAACAACATAATGAGGTATCTGGTAGAAGTAAATTCATCCATTGACTCTATTTTCATGAATTTGATTATATATCTTGAAGCACATTCAACACTGCGTGGCAAAGCATACGGAACTAAAGCAGAAGTGGACGTCACATTCACAGCAAATTCAATAATGATTGTCTGACAACCTGAAGCCAATGTTGTATGTAAAAGTCCACACTTACACACTGCTGGAGCAGGGAGATCCTCGTGGCCTTTTACAGCACAGGAGTAACTGTCTGCATCACTAAAGGAGTCTGAGTCCAGTCTGGAAGAGTCCTCCTTTACTTTGTGTCCGTTCTTGTACCAGATGTAGGTGGGGTTGTCAGTCAGAGTACAGGTGGTGCTACAGGTCAGTGTCTTATCCTGATGTCCACCAGTCACCTTCACCTGAAGACCTGGAGAAAAACAATATCACTGTAAATCCCTTTACTGATTTATCACTCTAATACAAAGATGGAAGAAATCCTATGTTATACAGACATAAATACAAACCAAGACAATTTTCCTATATTGAATGTAACTGTACCTGTGACAGACAGAGTGACTCCAGGTTTGCCAGTATATCTCCATTTCCCAGTCTGATCTGTAAATCTGAACATGTACATAGCTGAGTCACTCTCTCTCAGGTCTGTGATTGTCAGGGTGTGACCATTCTCTTCATCCTCACGGTACGTCACACGTCCTTTGTAGTCTGGGTCATCCTTCAGACTCACATAATTCTCCTCAGCATCATATTTAGTGAACCAGAAAGTTGTTGTGATTGTATAACCACTGGGATATGTGTAAGAGGAGGACAGCTCTACTGTTGACCCCTTTAAGGTACAGATACTCTGAGTGGTGTATGTAACACTCCAGCCATCCTGACCCAGTACCACTGAAACACAGTCACACAACACAATGGTATCAGAATTAAGCCAATGACACTGATGCCTGTAGATTGAAAAACATATAAGTTATGAATGAGACCAGACCTGTCACAGACCAGAGAAAGACCACCAACACACTTCCTGCTGTTCTCAAGGACATTGTTGCATCTCCCACCCTGCAGTCTTAGAAACATAAACAACAACTCACTCTATAGCTGGTGAATAACTCCACCTGATACATTGAAGTATAAACTGTAAATGGGGTACAGGGCCTCATTACTGAAAATGAACCAGGCTCATATTGTGTTGTGTTGTAATGTGCTATATGGTTGTCTATGTGAATACTGTCTGTAAGTCTATTCCACTATGGATGTAATGTGCTATATGGTTGTCTATGTGAATACTGTCCGTAAGTCTATTCCACTATGGATGTAATGTGCTATATGGTTGTCTATGTGAATACTGTCCGTAAGTCTATTCCACTATGGATGTAATGTGATATATGGTTGTCTATGTGAATACTGTCTGTCTGTAAGTCTATTCCACTATGGATGTAATGTGATATATGGTTGTCTATGTGAATACTGTCTGTCTGTAAGTCTATTCCACTATGTATGTAATGTGCTATATGGTTGTCTATGTGAATACTGTCTGTCTGTAAGTCTATTCCACTATGGATGTATTGTGCTATATGGTTGTCTATGTGAATACTGTCTGTCTGTAAGTCTATTCCACTATGGATGTAATGTGATATGGTTGTCTATGTGAATACTGTCTGTCTGTAAGTCTATTCCACTATGGTTGTCTATGTGAATACTGTCTGTCTGTAAGTCTATTCCACTATGTATGTAATGTGATATATGGTTGTCTATGTGAATACTGTCTGTCTGTAAGTCTATTCCACTATGGATGTATTGTGCTATATGGTTGTCTATGTGAATACTGTCTGTCTGTAAGTCTATTCCACTATGGATGTAATGTGTCTATATGGTTGTCTATATGTGAATACTGTCTGTCTGTAAGTCTATTCCACTATGTATGTAATGTGATATATGGTTGTCTATGTGAATACTGTCTGTCTGTAAGTCTATTCCACTATGGATGTATTGTGGTTGTCTATGTGAATATGGTTGTCTATGGATGTATTGTGCTGAATACTGTCTGTCTGTAAGTCTATTCCACTATGGATGTAATGTGCTATATGGTTGTCTATGTGAATACTGTCTGTCTGTAAGTCTATTCCACTATGTATGTAATGTGATATATGGTTGTCTATGTGAATACTGTCTGTCTGTAAGTCTATTCCACTATGTATGTAATGTGATATATGGTTGTCTATGTGAATACTGTCTGTCTGTAAGTCTATTCCACTATGTATGTAATGTGATATATGGTTGTCTATGTGAATACTGTCTGTCTGTAAGTCTATTCCACTATGGATGTAATGTGTGTGACGTGTTGCATGTCTGTCTATTTAAGATGACGTGTCGTATGATGCAAAAATAATTTCCTCATGAATTCAATAAAGTCATCATGATCATCACCATCAACAACAATCACTTATTCAACAGGTCTGTATTACTGTAAACACATATTTCTACATTGATTGTTGTGAAGCTGTTTTATTCTCAGAACCCAAATATAGGAGGATAAATGTTCAATCCTCTACAGTCCATCAAGCTGTACAGCAGCCTAAACAATGACCACCAGGTTCAATGACAGCTCCTATCCTCAAGCTGTGAGGCTAAACAGCCAGTGACTAAAGACTGACCACCAGGTTCAATGATAGCTCCTATCCTCAAGCTGTGAGGATAAACAGCAACACACACACACACACACACACACACACACACACACACACACACACACACACACACACACACACACACACACACACAGAGCATCTGTAGTGAAGGCCCGTAAGGCCCATTGAGTCTGTAACAAAGTCAAAAGAGCTGGTTGTTATGGATGTAGAAAAGTTAAAACACACATCCTACACAGTATAGAGGTCAAACTAACTGTGGCAGGGCAGCCTAGTGGTTAGAGTGTTGGACTAGTAACCGAAACGTTGCCACTGGATTGGCTCCTCATGAGGTTCTAACAGGTAGACCAATGAGGACGATCAATTCTCCCTTCCCACAGAACAAGCTGACACTGATGGGCTGTGACGATGACATGGTAAGTTATCGTACAGCTCTAGACAATGTTCTGAATGCTATTTTCCCCAGGGTGAAAGCGGCTCTACCCCAGCCTCTGGTGGGGATCCTGCAAAAACTGCAACCAGGTGACTGAGTGGTGGTGAAAGACCTGAGACGAAAGCATTGGAACCAGCAGAGGTTGGCTCGACCATACCAGGTGATGCTGATTACCCCCACTGCTGTTCGCGTAGCTGATAGGTCTACTTGTATCCATGCCAGCCACTGCAGGAAGGTGCCATACTGCCCACCAGACCCTGAGGATGGAGGACCAGGCTACGGGATACTCCTTTCTCATTTATAAAGTCTCACTTTGTGAACTGTTCCTAATATCTCTGGTTTGTTATGTCAAATAGGGGGGTGGATCTTTGCTATAAAAGATCTCAGTAGCCATTATGTTGTCACTCTCAACGGTTCATGAGAAATGATGAATCGTTGAAAGTCATTGCAAAGATCTTATTATTAAAGATTTAGTTTAAGTATAACTCTGACTGGTGTGATAAGTTTGTCTCTCCTTATTTGATAGTAAAGAAATGAACCACCACACCTTCTTTAGACTAGTTGTGTAACGCTTCTCGTTGGTGGAAGGAGAGGTGGACCAAAATGCAGCGTGGTAAATGTCCGTCATGTTTTAATAGAACAAACTGAACACTACACAAAATAATAACGAAGCGAAAACGAAACAGTTCTGCCAGGTGAACAGAAACAAAAGAGAAATTATAAGAAATTAAACACTCACAACCAAATGGGGAAAACAGGCTACCTAAGTATGATTCTCAGAGACAACAAACGACACCTGCCTCTGATTGAGAACCATACGAGGCCAAACACATAGAAAGAAATATAACATAGAAAAAAGAACATAGACTACCCACCCCAACTCACGCCCTGACCAACCTAACACAAAGACATAAAAAAGGAACTAAGGTCAGAACGTGACAAGTTGAGTATCTGGAGCATCAGCATTTGTGGGGTCGATTATGTGTTATTCTTATCTCTTGCTGTTGGGGGGTATTTTCTTAAAACTGCATTGTTGGTTAAGGGCTTTAAAGTAAGCATTTCACTGTAAGGTCTACTACACCTGTTGTATTCAGTGTATGTGACAAATAAAATGTTATTTGATTTGATTTAATACGACTCCTAAACACAACCCACCATCACTGTCTCATATTACCACTACTCCTAAACACAACCCACCATCACTGTGTCTCATGTTAATACTACTCCTAAACACAACCCACCATCACTGTCTCATGTTAATACTACTCCTAAACACAACCCACCATCACTGTGTCTCATGTTAATACTACTCCTAAACACAACCCACCATCACTGTCTCATGTTAATACTACTCCTAAACACAACCCACCATCACTGTCTCATGTTAATACTACTCCTAAACACAACCCACCATCACTGTGTCTCATGTTAATACTACTCCTAAACACAACCCACCATCACTGTCTCATGTTAATACTAAACACAACCCACCATCACTGTGTCTCATGTTAACACACAACCCACCATCACTGTGTCTCATGTTAATACTACTCCTAAACACAACCCACCATCACTGTCTCATGTTAATACTACTCCTAAACACAACCCACCATCACTGTGTCTCATGTTAATACTACTCCTAAACACAACCCACCATCACTGTCTCATGTTAATACTACTCCAAACACAACCCACCATCACTGTGTCTCATGTTAATACTACTCCTAAACACAACCCACCATCACTGTCTCATGTTAATACTACTCCTAAACACAACCCACCATCACTGTGTCTCATGTTAATACTACTCCTAAACACAAACACAACACCATCACTGTCTCATGTTAATACTACACAACCCACCATCACTAAACACAACCCACCATCACTGTGTCTCATGTTAATACTACTCCTAAACACAACCCACCATCACTGTCTCATGTTAATACTACTCCTAAACACAACCCACCATCACTGTCTCATGTTAATACTACTCCTAAACACAACCCACCATCACTGTCTCATGTTAATCACTGTCTCATGTTAATACTACTCCTAAACACAACCCACCATCACTGTCTCATGTTAATACTACTCCTAAACACAACCCACCATCACTGTCTCATGTTAATACTACTCCTAAACTACAACCCACCATCACTGTCTCATGTTAATACAACCCACCATCACTGTGTCTCATGTTAATACTACTCCTAAACACAACCCACCATCACTGTCTCATGTTAATACTACTCCTAAACACAACCCACCATCACTGTCTCATGTTAATACTACTCCTAAACACAACCCACCATCACTGTGTCTCATGTTAATACTACTCCTAAACACAACCCACCATCACTGTCTCATGTTAATACTACTCCTAAACACAACCCACCATCACTGTGTCTCATGTTAATACTACTCCTAAACACAACCCACCATCACTGTCTCATGTTAATACTACTCCTAAACACAACCCACCATCACTGTCTCATGTTAATACTACTCCTAAACACAACCCACCATCACTGTCTCATGTTAATACTACTCCTAAACACAACCCACCATCACTGTCTCATGTTAATACTACTCCTAAACACAACCCACCATCACTGTGTCTCATGTTAATACTACTCCTAAACACAACCCACCATCACTGTCTCATGTTAATACCACTACTCACAACCCACCATCACTGTGTCTAAACACAACCCACCATCACTGTGTCTCATGTTCATACTACTCCTAAACACAACCCACCATCACTGTCTCATATTAAACACAACACTACTCCTAAACACAACCCACCATCACTGTCTCATGTTAATACTACTCCTAAACACAACCCACCATCACTGTCTCATGTTATTACCAAACTCACTCCTAAACACAACCCACCATCACTGTCTCATGTTAATACTACTCCTAAACACAACCCACCATCACTGTGTCTCATGTTAATACTGTCTACTCCTAAACACAACCCACCATCACTGTGTCTCATATTAAACACAACCCACCATCACTGTGTCTACTACTCCTAAACACAACCCACCATCATCTGTCTCATGTTAATACTACTCCTAAACACAACCCACCATCACTGTCTCATGTTAATACTACTACCACAACCCACCATCACTGTCTCATGTTAATACTAAACACAACCCACCATCACTGTCTCATGTTAATACTCCTAAACACAACCCACCATCACTGTCTCATGTTAATACTACTCCTAAACACAACCCACCATCACTGTCTCATGTTAATACTACTCCTAAACACAACCCACCATCACTGTCTCATGTTACCACTACTCACTAAACACAACCCACCATCACTGTCTCATGTTAATACTACTCCTAAACACAACCCACCATCACTGTGTCTCATGTTAATACTACTCCTAAACACAACCCACCATCACTGTGTCTCATGTTGAATACTACTCCTAAACACAACCCACCATCACTGTGTCTCATGTTAATACTACTCCTAAACACAACCCACCATCACTGTGTCTCATGTTAATACTACTCCTAAACACAACCCACCATCACTGTGTCTCATGTTAATACTACTCCTAAACACAACCCACCATCACTGTCTCATGTTAATACTACTCCTAAACACAACCCACCATCACTGTGTCTCATGTTAATACTACTCCTAAACACAACCCACCATCACTGTGTCTCATGTTAATACTACTCCTAAACACAACCCACCATCACTGTGTCTCATGTTAATACTACTCCTAAACACAACCCACCATCACTGTCTCATGTCTCATGTTAATACTTATGTTAATACTACTCCTAAACACAACCCACCATCACTGTGTCTCATGTTAATACTACTCCTAAACACAACCCACCATCACTGTGTCTCATGTTAATACTACTCACAACCCACCATAAACACAACCCACCATCACTGTCTCATGTTAATACTACTCCTAAACACAACCCACCATCACTGTGTCTCATGTTAATACTACTCCTAAACACAACCCACCATCACTGTCTCATGTTAATACTACTCCTAAACACAACCCACCATCACTGTGTCTCATGTTAATACTACTGTTAATACCTAAACACAACCCACCATCACTGTCTCATGTTAATACTAATACTCCTAAACACAACCCACCATCACTGTGTCTCATGTTAATACTACTCCTAAACACAACCCACCATCACTGTGTCTCATGTTAATACTACTCCTAAACACAACCCACCATCACTGTGTCTCATGTTAATACTACTCCTAAACACAACCCACCATCACTGTGTCTCATGTTAATACTACTCCTAAACACAACCCACCATCACTGTGTCTCATGTTAATACTACTCCTAAACACAACCCACCATCACTGTGTCTCATGTTAATACTACTCCTAAACACAACCCACCATCACTGTCTCATGTTAATACTACTCCTAAACACAACCCACCATCACTGTGTCTCATGTTAATACTACTCCTAAACACAACCCACCATCACTGTCTCATGTTAATACTACTCCTAAACACAACCCACCATCACTGTGTCTCATGTTAATACTACTCCTAAACACAACCCACCATCACTGTGTCTCATGTTAATACTACTCCTAAACACAACCCACCATCACTGTGTCTCATGTTAATACTACTCCTAAACACAACCCACCATCACTGTGTCTCATGTTAATACTACTCCTAAACACAACCCACCCTCACTGTCTCATGTTCATACTACTCCTAAACACAACCCACCATCACTGTGTCTCATGTTAATACTACTCCTAAACACAACCCACCATCACTGTCTCATGTTCATACTACTCCTAAACACAACCCACCATCACTGTGTCTCATGTTAATACTACTCCTAAACACAACCCACCATCACTGTCTCATGTTAATACTACTCCTAAACACAACCCACCATCACTGTCTCATGTTAATACTACTCCTAAAGCTTTTTTGAAACATCAACTCAATCACTCTTACTCTAAGCCATTTTCAAAATGTCTCCACAACAATCTATTGCACTCAGAGCTCTTAAAATAACAAGCACAAGTTTTTGTGTAACATGTACAATTTACATCCCATCATTTGTAGCACACAATATATAGCTCAGTATTTGTCAAGGGTGCCAATCATTTTGGTCGTGACTGTATATCCAACAATCAGATGAATATGTAAAATATATCCCATCATTTGTAGCACACACACACACACACACACACACACATTTTGGTCACACACAACAATCAGATGAATATGTAAAAATAAATATACACACACACACACACACACACGCATGCGTACACACACACACGCACACGCACACACACATGCACACTTACACAGTTGTACTTTGACAGTGAACATGACCCTATTGATTAGAGATCTGGGTATTACTGGCAAACTCTACTGATCATGTTTTAAACATGTAAATGAATAAACTGAACTAAACTAAACACATGAAAACACAGTCCAGGGTCAGTATTCACAAAGTGTATCAGAGTAGGAGAGCTGATCTGGGATCAGTTTAGCCTTTTGGATCATAATTATATGGACCGGCTGAGACACTTTATGAATACAGGCCCTGATGTAACAACCAAAACACAGTTCAAAATAAACCAACAAGTACAAAGATACAGGAAGTCATGTGATGTTTGGCTAAAAACATCAAAACTAAAACTATATTTCAAGATATCATCAAGTGTACTTACAGAGTGAAGTGAAGGGGAGAGGTCTTGAACAGTCAGTCAACGTACTGTCACTGCGTGGAAACAAGAAGTAGTCTACTGTAAGTGTTAGTAGAAGCAGGCGTAGCCTAAGTGTGAGTTCTGTGGTTGACACATTTTAAAGTAGCCTCGTCTAGTCAGGTCATTAATATGCAGGAACAACATGTCACATACAGTGCCTTGCGAAAGTATTCGGCCCCCTTGAACTTTGCGACCTTTTGCCACATTTCAGGCTTTAAACAAAGATATAAAACTGTATTTTTTTATGAAGAATCAACAACAAGTGGGACACAATCATGAAGTGGAACGACATTTATTGGATATTTCAAACTTTTTTAACAAATCAAAAACGGAAATATTTGGCATGCAAAATTATTCAGCCCCTTTACTTTCCGTGCAGCAAACTCTCTCCAGAAGTTCAGTGAGGATCTCTGAATGATCCAATGTTGACCTAAATGACTAATGATGATAAATACAATGCACCTGTGTGTAATCAAGTCTCTGTATAAATGCACCTGCACTGTGATAGTCTCAGAGGTCCGTTAAAAGCGCAGAGAGCATCATGAAGAACAAGGAACACACCAGGCAGGTCCGAGATACTGTTGTGAAGAAGTTTAAAGCCGGATTTGGATACAAAAAGATTTCCTAAGCTTTAAACATCCCAAGGAGCACTGTGCAAGCGATAATATTGAAATGGAAGGAGTATCAGACCACTGCAAATCTACCAAGACCTAGCTGTCCCTCTAAACTTTCAGCTCATACAAGGAGAAGACTGATCAGAGATGCAGCAAAGAGGCCCATGATCACTCTGGATGAACTGCAGAGATCTACAGCTGAGGTGGGAGACTCTGTCCATAGGACAACAATCAGTCGTATATTGCACAAATCTGGCCTTTATGGAAGAGTGGCAAGAAGAAAGCCATTTCTTAAAGATATCCATAAAAAGTGTCGTTTAAAGTTTGCCACAAGCCACCTGGGAGACACACCAAACATGTGGAAGAAGGTGCTCTGGTCAGATGAAACCAAAATTGAACTTTTTGGCAACAATGCAAAACGTTAAGTTTGGCGTAAAAGCAACACAGCTCATCACCCTGAACACTCCATCCCCACTGTCAAACATGGTGGTGGCAGCATCATGGTTTGGGCCTGCTTTTCTTCAGCAGGGACAGGGAAGATGGTTAAAATTGATGGGAAGATGGATGTAACCAAATACAGGACCATTCTGGAAGAAAACCTGATGGTGTCTGCAAAAGACCTGAGACTGGGATGGAGATTTGTCTTCCAACAAGACAATGATCCAAAACATAAAGCAAAATCTACAATGGAATGGTTCAAAAATAAACATATCCAGGTGTTAGAATGGCCAAGTCAAAGTCCAGACCTGAATCCAATCGAGAATCTGTGGAAAGAACTGAAAACTGCTGTTCACAAATGCTCTCCATCCAACCTCACTGAGCTCAAGCTGTTTTGCAAGGAGGAATGGGAATCAGTTTCTCGATGTGCAAAACTGATAGAGACATACCCCAAGCGACTTACAGCTGTAATCAAAGCAAAAGGTGGCGCTACAAAGTATTAACTTAACGGGGCTGAATAATTTTGCACGCCCAATTTTTCAGTTTTGGATTTGCTAAAAAAGTTTGAAATATCCAATAAATGTCGTTCCACTTCATGATTGTGTCCCACTTGTTGTTGATTCTTCACAAAAAAATACAGTTTTATATCTTTATGTTTGAAGCCTGAAATGTGGCAAAAGGTCGCAAAGTTCAAGGGGGCCGAATACTTTCGCAAGACACTGTAAGGGATGTTACTGTATCTAAATAGAAAATGGTCTAAAGTCAGAATACTGTAGTTACATTTCTTTATTTGAGGAGTGGACCTACATGTTTTACAAGAGACAACATGTGACCCATTCCCATCACTTCTCATCAGCTGGTACTGAAGGTTCCAGAACAGATGAAAGGGGAGTATCTTTGGTACCAGTGTCCTAGACCAGAGCTCTCCCTACTGACATCTCTACATTACTGCAGCCTCCAGGCTTCATATGTCCCTACTAGTCCGATGAAAATATACAAAATAGAAGGTAAAATAACATTTGAAAATGTAAATATATATATATAGAATAAACCAGGCACACACATAAAAATACTGTGATATTGGGAGTTATATTGAACTGGCGTTTGAATTGAGTGAACTAGTGATCTCAACTAACTTGTTTGCTACATGAAGTGGCTGTTATTCAGTGATAAACAAGCATTTCGGTGCATCACACAGCTACTCTGAATGTACTGGATTGTGAACAATACGATATGCTGCCGTTGAACTACATCAAGACCCTACAGTTAGCTAGTGAGCTAGCTAGTTAGCTGTCATTTAGCTATCAACATTAGCTTGCTAGAAACAACAGACAACAGTCAGCTGTCATTATGCCAAGGCCAAGGCAAGCTGCTCTGAGTTTCCAGTGTGTTTTTGTGTGAAAGACATGTGTTCAGCTCACTGATCTTCAGAGCAATGGACTCAAAGTGAACCTTGACATCCATATAGCTAAATCTGTCTGTGTCTCGGATTATTGTGTCCTACTGTATCTGCATGATGCGTCTTTTTTGAAAATTACAATGAATAATCTTTCATGTAATTGTTTATTGCTGCTTCGTTATTTTATTGTGTAATTCATTTTTTAATCATTTTTGTCATTTAAAAAATTTAATATTTTCTTACATAAAAACAACTGCATTCATTGTTGCTTAAGGGCTTGTCAGGAACCATTTTACAGCAAGGTCTACACCTGTTGTATTCAGCGCATGTGACAAATACAATTAGATTTGATTTGCTGCTGGACATTGGAATTGTTTTAAGGTGGTCGTACCATGGATCATTTAGCTGGATCATTTAGCTATTTGATTTTGAATTATAGTATCCCTTTAGGTAAAAAAATTAAATACATAAAAATGATTTGATAAAATATTGAATTAGTCCTTTACTACTATTGACAATACAAACGCATTGAGTAACACTACCATAAATGGTTTTTTAAACAGTGAAAAAAGGTATCATAAGGACTAATGTTTTGAAGTGGCTGTCCTCTATCTAGGGGATATAATAAAATGTGTTTGTTTTTATACAAAAGTATGTGAACATCCCTTCAAATTAGTGGATTAGATTATTTCAGCCACACCTGTTGCTGACAGGTGTATAAAACCGAGCACACAGCCATGCAATCTGCATAACATTGGCAGTAGAATGGCCTTACTGAAGAGCTCAGTGACTTTCAACTTGGCACCTTCATAGGATGCCACCTTTACAACAAGTCTGTTTGTAAAATTCCTGCCCTGCTAGAGCTGCCCTGGTCAACTGTAAATGCTATTATTATGAAGTGGTAACGTCTAGGAGCAACAACGGCTCAGCCGTGAAGTGGTAGGCCACACAAGCTCACAGAATGGGGTCCGCTGAGTGCTGAAGCGCGTAGCGTGTAGAAATCATCTGTCCTCGGCTGCAACACTCACTACCGAGTTCCGAACTGCGGCAAGAAGCAACTTCAGCACAAGAACTGTTCGTCGGGAGCTTCATGAAATGGGTTTCCATTTCTTAAGATCACCGTGCGCAATGCCAAGCGTCGGCTGAAGTAGTGTAAAGCTCGCCGCCATTGGACTCTGGAGCAGTGGAAACGCGTTCTCTGGAGTTATGAATCACGCTTCACCATCTAGCAGTCATACGGACGTATCTGGGTTTGGCGGATGCCAGGAGAACGTTACCTGCCCCAATGCACAGTGCCAACTGTAAAGTTTGGTGAGGAGGAATAATGGTCTGGGGCTGTTTTTCTTGGTTTAGGCTAGATCCCTTAATTCCAGTGAAGGGAAACCTTAACGCGACAGCAAACAATGATATTCTATACGATTCTGTGCTTTGTGGAAAGTCACTTTCCTGTTTCAGCATGACAATGCCCCAGTGTACAAAGCAAGATCCATACAGAAATGGTTTGGCGAGATCGGGGTGGAAGATCTTGAATGGCCTGCACAGAGCCCAGACATCAACCCCATCAAAAACCTTTGGGATCTTTGGAACACCGACTGCAAGCCAGGCCTAATCGCCCAACATCACTGCCCAACCTCACTGCCCAACCTCACTGCCCAACCTCACTGCCCAACCTCACTGCCCAACATCACTGCCCAACCTCACTAATGCTCTTCTGGCTGAAGGGAAGCAAGTCCCCACAGCAATCATATCAAATTGTATTTGTCAAATACACGTGTTTAGCAGATGTTATTGCGGGTGTTAGCCAAATGCTGTAGCGAAATGCTTGTAGCAATGTTACCACATCGAGTGGAAAGCCTTCCCAGAAGAGTGGAGGTTGTTATAGTAGCAATGTACAACACACCAGCTGTATGTGACCAGGCGAAAAAAACCTTCCCAAGTCAAACTACTACACACACTCTATATCGTTGTCACCATATTAGCTAAAGTAATGTCCTAGTCAACATAGTGCAATGACCTGGCTAGATCATAAAGGAACAATTGTCCAGACAGAGGATTGAGTTTACGAATGTACGTTTTATTAACCCAACTCCACACAGGCTACTGTTTGGCCGTAGCCCACGTCAAATAAATGAAGGATACCCTATAAAACAACCATGAACTTCTCTTGTGAAGGCCAGACGTAAGAGAGACGTAAGAGAGAGAACAAACACCTGGAAATACAAGATGTATACTCCACCCCCAACCCCACCCCCACGCCACTCCACCCCCACGCCACTCCACCCCCACGCCCACCCCACGCCACCCCCATCCCCACGCCCATCCCCACGCCCCCCCCATCCCCACGCCCATCCCCACGCCCACCCCCACCAACCACCAGGATGCCCGGCATCAGAACATTCCAGGCGTTCCGTGATTGGCAGGTTGATTGGCATGTCAGCCCCGCGAACACTGGGTACTGGTAAGTACAACACAACCAACTAATAGCCTAACCCATAACACACTGTGCGGGTCGCTACAATAGCTAATAGAACTAACGCGTTTGTAATCCCTCTAAAATCATGCAGTAACGTTACTGTGTACAGTCAGTAAGCAGTTTAGCACTTACACAGGTGAGCCCTGGTGGCAATAAATTAGTCAAACCAAAAGCTTCCCTTGACGTGGAAGACTTCCAGTGTTGAGTTGGATCATCATAGCCAGCTAGCTAATATAACATCCCTCTGTTTGAGCAGGGTGTTTGATCTATCGCTCTCTATTTTGCTCCTCCTTCATTTTGGAAAAAATGTGTTTGTTCAAAACTGTTCAACTATTGTCTTTCTCTCTGAGTCAACTACTCACCACATTGTATGCACTGCAGTGCTAGCTAGCTGCAGCTTATGCTTTCAAAATGTCAGTTTATTCTGCAAGTTTATTCTGCAAGAGCTCTAACAGGTTGGAGGACATGCTCTGAATCATAATTACTGTGTAAGTCTATGGAAGGGGGCGAGAACCATGAGCCTCCTAGGTTTTGTATGGAAATCAATGTACCAGGGCACGGCAGCTAGCTGTCCTCCAGCTACACCATGGTGCTACCCTACAGAGTGCTGTTGAGGCTACTATAGACCTTAATTGCAAAATAGTGTGTTTTAATCATTTATTTGATTACATAGTGAATTTAAAAAGTTATCCTTTTTAGATGAAACTAAGGGGGATGTCCCTCCCCTTCCTCCTCTGAGGAGCCTCCACTCTGTTACATGGCCCTCTCTGCCTCACCATACCGCTGGAGAGAAGAGGGGAGGGGGGAGGAAGAGAGATGGCGAGAGAGTCAGAATTCTGACAGACAGACACACAAAGCATTGTGCACGTTCACAGTAGATCAGATAGTGACCTTCAACCCTGTTAGTGCACTCCCTTTGTGGAAGCATCACTTTGGCCAATCAGGAGCAAGCTGGATGGACTTCTGAGCATCTGAAGTCAGAGGAGTAGATCTCCAAACACCCTTAACGGTAGCAATTATTCCCAAAGAACCAGAGAGAGAGAGTTTGGGCAAGATTACACAAATCTAATTTGTGAGTATTGTGTGATTTCATGTTGTGTGCCTGTGGTGTTTGTCATAGGTTAGAGGTCAAGCTTTAAGGTGCTGTGTATCTGTGGTCTTTGGGGTCACAGTGGAGAGCCTCAGAGAACATGTCCACAGCCTGAGAGTACTGGCCCTGCTTAAACAACTGAATACCCTTCTCTAGAGGAGAACACACACATACAGTGTTAAACTGGGGTCATTTCAGTGAATAGAAATAATCATTCTGAGACAATTGTGTTCATGTCCCATGTTAGTGAGACTTCCTTCTTCTTCACAGGGTCTGAACTCTCCACCTGAAATGAGACAACTCAGTTAACACTGCCTCTGTGTGCGTGTGTGATTGGTGATTGTTAGTGCACACTTCGGGAAGGGTGGAGAAAAGGGACGCAGGCAAAAAAGGACTGGGGCCAGGGGCAGAGAGAAACAGGGGCAGAGAGAGAAACAGGGGCAGAGAGGGAAACAGGGGCAGAGAGAAACAGGGGCAGAGAGGAACAAGGGCAGAGAGGAACAGGGGCAGAGAGAAACAGGGGCAGAGAGAAACAGGGGCAGAGAGGAACAGGGGCAGAGAGAACAGGGGCAGAGAGGAACAGGGGCAGAGAGGAACAGGGGCAGAGAGGAACAGGGGCAGAGAGGAACAGGGGCAGAGAGAAACAGGGGCAGAGAGAAACAGGGGCAGAGGAACAAGGGCAGAGAGAAACAGGGGCAGAGAGAAACAGGGGCAGAGAGGAACAGGGGCAGAGAGAAACAGGGGCAGAGAAAACAGGGGCAGAGAGAAACAGGGGCAGAGAGAACAGGGGCAGAGAGAAACAGGGGCAGAGAGGAACAGGGGCAGAGAGGAACAGGGGCAGAGAGAAACAGGGGCAGAGAGGAACAGGGGCAGAGAGGAACAGGGGCAGAGAGGAACAGGGGCAGAGAGGAACAGGGGCAGAGAGGAACAGGGGCAGAGAGGAACAGGGGCAGAGAGGAACAGGGGCAGAGAGGAACAGGGGCAGAGAGGAACAGGGGCAGAGAGAGGAACAAGGGCAGAGAGGAGAACAGGGGCAGAGAGGGGCAGAGAGGAACAGGGGCAGAGAGGAACAGGGGCAGAGAGGAACAGGGGCAGAGAGGAACAGGGCCAGAGAGAGGAACAGGGGCAGAGAGGAACAGGGGCAGAGAGAGGAACAGGGGCAGAGAGAGGAACAGGGGCAGAGAGAGGAACAGGGGCAGAGAGGAACAGAGGCAGAGAGGAACAGGGGCAGAGAGAGGAACAGGGGCAGAGAGAGGAACAGGGGCAGAGAGAGGAACAGGGGCAGAGAGGAACAGGGCAGAGAGGAACAGGGGCAGAGAGGAACAGGCAAAGCCTAAATCGTTTTCCTAGATACGGTCTATGTCTTTGCCAGGGTAGAGGGATTCACATCTTTCATCAATGTCGTTTTTTTTCGTTAATTGTCACTCGACGAGTGAATTCAGACAATCCAATCAGAGGGAAACATACATATAAATATACAACACGTGGCAGCAGATAACATTTACATTTAATAATGAAACTTCATCTGATTTGATAAAACTATATTTTATTATGAATGAATAGAACTGATTGACATAATAAACCACTAAGTCATTTGTACACTCAGCTCCCCCACATGCTGAGAGGATACAGACAGATTGTCTTTTTACATTGATGCTCTCAAACAGTCATTCTGTACTCCTCTTATTGTCACTTTAGTCCACTGAACAGACATGTACTAGTCCACTGAACAGACATGTACTAGTCCGCTGAACAGACATGTACTAGTCCGCTGAACAGACATGTACTAGTCCGCTGAACAGACATGTACTAGTCCGCTGAACAGACATGTACTAGTCCGCTGAACAGACATGTACTAGTCCGCTGAACAGACATGTACTAGTCCGCTGAACAGACATGTACTAGTCCGCTGAACAGACATGTACTAGTCCGCTGAACAGACATGTACTAGTCCGCTGAACAGACATGTACTAGTCCGCTGAACAGACATGTACTAGTCCGCTGAACAGACATGTACTAGTCCGCTGAACAGACATGTACTAGTCCGCTGAACAGACATGTACTAGTCCGCTGAACAGACATGTACTAGTCCGCTGAACAGACATGTACTAGTCCGCTGAACAGACATGTACTAGTCCGCTGAACAGACATGTACTAGTCCGCTGAACAGACATGTACTAGTCCACTGAACAGACATGTACTAGTCCACTGAACAGACATGTACTAGTCCACTGAACAGACATGTACTAGTCCACTGAACAGACATGTACTAGTCCACTGAACAGACATGTACTAGTCCACTGAACAGACATGTACTAGTCCGCTGAACAGACATGTACTAGTCCGCTGAACAGACATGTACTAGTCCACTGAACAGACATGTACTAGTCCACTGAACAGACATGTACTAGTCCGCTGAACAGACATGTACTAGTCCACTGAACAGACATGTACTAGTCCACTGAACAGACATGTACTAGTCCGCTGAACAGACATGTACTAGTCCACTGAACAGACATGTACTAGTCCACTGAACAGACATGTACTAGTCCACTGAACAGACATGTACTAGTCCACTGAACAGACATGTACTAGTCCACTGAACAGACATGTACTAGTCCACTGAACAGACATGTACTAGTCCACTGAACAGACATGTACTAGTCCGCTGAACAGACATGTACTAGTCCACTGAACAGACATGTATTAGTCCACTGAACAGACATGTATTAGTCCACCAAGCGAACACTGTGTGTACAAAATATTAGGAATACCTGCTATTTCTATAACATAAATGACCAGGTGAATCCAGGTGAAAGATATGATCACTTGTTAAATCCACTTCAAATCGGTGTAGATGAAGGGGAGGAGTCAGGTTAAAGAAGGATGTTTAAGCTTTGAGACATGGGTTGTGTATGTGAGCCATTCAGAGGGTGAATGGACGAGACAAACGATTGAAGTGTCTTGGAACGGGGTACAGTATTCGGTGCCAGGTGCACTGGTTTGAGTGTGTCAAGAACTGCAACACTGCTGGGTTTTTCACGCTCAACAGTTTCCTGTGTGTATAAAGAATGGTCCACCACCCAAAGGACATCCAGCCAACTTGACACAACAGTAGGAAGCATTGGAGTCAACATGGACCAGCATCCCTGTGGAACGCTTTCGACACCTTGTAGAGTCCATGATGAATTGTGGCTGTTTTGAGGGTGAAAGATGGAGGAGCAACTCAATATTAGGAAGGTGTTACGGGTCTTGTTCCAATATCCACAGTAGGACACGACTTGTTTCATTTAAGGTGGTCTGGATGTTAGAACACCCCATGGACACTGGTGACGTTCCAGACTGACTCATGGTTGTGTGCCACGTCACTGACTGTGCAGTCCTGCATCAGTTTGCTATATCATGATGGGTCAGCTGACATCTTAAACAAACACTTATCCAGGTGTTGTGAGAGAAGGCAGGTGACTGCAATTTAGTCTGCCTGGAACATGCCCCATATTCAATTAAAAAGCATTGTTTATTCATCCCCTGTAGGGACAATTACTTGGCACCCTATGGCATCAGGCTGGCACTGAGTCTCAAAGCGACACATTCAGGTGTCCAGTCACATGACCATACATACACAGTAAAACACATGATAACAACAGATGTCATCCCCCTTAGTGTCTACAACATGGTCATCATAGAGGAGGTTCACTGGGCAAAGATCCCTTCAACTTCTAATGATGATGTCATTTCCATGTTTCACAGCTCAGGCCGAGGGAGAGGGGGAAGGAAATCAGAGGTGCACTCCTCTTCACTTTGATTGACACTTCACACACTCGTTATATATGTCCAGTGTTCTGTCTGGGATCTGTGGTCTGTGCCAGAGGACTACAAACGGGGTGACCCCCCCCCCCCCCACCCTCAACCTCCTCTTCCCTTTTAAAGTAGGGACACAGTCCCTCATCCTCATCATTCTCCTCCCTCCGTACTATCCAGTCCCTGCGTGGTGGTCAGGGTTGCCATGGTTTCCTGTCTCTTCCTCTCTGGTCAGGCTTGTGTTTGAAGCGACACCTGTCACCATAGAAACAGCCAGTGGTCCTCCAGAAGAAACACTCATCACCATTGATGGGAGCCATCCTCCTGGTCCTGGGAGAGAGACACACAAACAGTATGAAAACACAAACACCTGCACCTGAGCTCCTGCTTCCTCCTTCCAACACTTTGTACATTTCAAAAGTTTATTTGAGATGATTGGTAACACTTTAGAATAACTCATAATGATGTGTTGAATGACAGACGGATGTCTTTACCCTGTGGAGGCGTACTGGGAGGCTGAGGAGGTGTTGAAGCCTATAGGGTTGGTCCTCTGAGGAGAGGGAGGGGTTCTCTGGACCCAGCGGTCTGGGTACCTGATTACCAGCCTGGTGCTCTCCAGCTCCACACCCTGGACAGGAGGACAAACAGCAGGCACATTCAAAATACTACATGCAATAGGACCAATAGCATAGTCCCAAAAGTACAATGGATCCAATAACAACGTATTGGGTTTTATTACCGGCACAAAGATTGTTTTTCCTTTGCAGCCAGAAAGGAGTTGAATCGTTGTACTTTTCTCTCTGTGTTGGACCACACATGGTGATACTATTTATGTGCAAGACTCAAGCTCTCCACTGAAGGCTCTTGACTCTGTGTGTCATGCAGAGACGTCTGACTCAACATTGAGATCTCTACAGTGCTGTCAGGTGGACATCAGTAGCAACACGCAGCCTCAAACCCTGGTCCATTCCTATTCAGTTTAGAAACATTGCTCTTCCAGCAAATGAGAACACATAATACAAGCTCAGATCTCAATCGTGTTTTATGCTAATAGTCCCTTTCATTATTCAGCCCCCTGATCTTGAATTCCCTCCAAGCCAACCCAAAACCCAGGACCTGATGTCTGGAGGAGTTCAAAGGTTAAATAGATGAACAGGTTGTTGAGCCATATCACTGTTTCTAGTTGTCACCACATGACACTAGTTTGTATTGCCTTATGTAAGGAAGCCTGTTGTTTTACACACACACACACACTGATGTATTTGAGCTGTTGCCAGTGTCTTTGGTCTGTGTTGTCCTTTTAGTCAAACTTATTTTTAAATCACACACACACACACGACCCTCCCACACTCTCTTTGTTCACACACACACCTGGGCAGGTGTCTCCCAGAATAACACACACACCTGGGCCAGGTGTCACACACATGGACTCACACCAGCAAACTGTTTGTTGTTTTTCTTGTTGTTTGCTTTATTTTCAACACCCTGTTTTAGTGTCTACTGATCTTGTGTTGTCCTTATTTAATCAAACGTATTTTTTTCTCCTTATCATGTTTTTGTACAGACATTTTGGTTTTTCGGGATGCCTCATGGTCTGACAAACATCACTCTCGCTCTGCCACCTTTCACCGCAGACGCGCAAGTGACATCGGCGGATGCGTTGGACTGATATCTCCATCTTGAACGGACAGGTTTAGGCAATTTTGATTATGTTAATTAGATTGAAAGCCTCACCGTCATTGTAAATAATCATTTGTTATTAATAATTGACTTGCCTGGTTAAATAAACATTGTCCCAAAAGTACAATGGAACCAAAAGCATAGTCCCAAAAGTACAATGGAACAAATAGCATATTTCCAATCGGACAATAGAACCAAAAGCATACTCCCAAAAGTACAATAGCATAGTCCAAAAGGTACAATGGAACCCATAGCATAGTCCCAAAAGTGCAATGGAACCAATAGCATAGTCCCAAAAGTGCAATGGGACCAATAGCATAGTTCCAAAGGTACAATGGCATAGTCCCATAAGTACACTCCCCTAAAGTTCAAGCTGAGGAATTGAAAGCACAACTCACATAGTTGAAGGCATTTAGACAGCATTATGTTTCATCCCACCACTCACCTGGAGCCTCTCTAAGGCGCGAGCGGCCATGTTAGCATTCTTGAAGTTGACAAAGGCACAGAATCTCTCATGTAGAACTCTGATACTCTCTATCTCACCACACCTATGGTACAGAACATAGAATTAGTATCAGTTCTACATTCTCTCTATTTCCCCACACCTACAGTAAAGGACATAGAATTAGTATCAGTTCTACATTCTCTCTATTTCCCCACACCTACAGTAAAGGACATAGAATTAGTATCAGTTCTACATTCTCTCTATTTCCCCACACCTACAGTAAAGGACATAGAATTAGTATCAGTTCTACATTCTCTCTATTTCCCCACACCTACAGTAAAGGACATAGAATTAGAACGTAAAAGAATAATGATCACCATTCCAACTCAACAAACAGATAAATGTCATAGTATTAGAATGGTAGACCGGCGGCCATTTTGAGTAAACCATTTAAGGTGTTAATGTGATGTTTCTTGATGATTATCACCACACACCATGTAAGAAAGAACGAAAGTCACAGCAAGAGAAGCCTAAGCAGTGGATATGGAGATAGATAGGTCAGGCTACTGAACTAAAACAGATGGAAATGGGGCATGGTGGTCGTACGTTTTGAAAAGGTCCCATATGTGCTTCTCAGTGAGGTCCACGGTGACGTTCCCCACCCAGAGAGAGGGACAGGGGGACCTGAGGACAAGAGGAAAAACACATTCATTACAGCAACATAACACCACAACATTATGAATGCAACCTAAATGGCACCCTATTCCCTACATACAGTTGATGTCGGAAGTTTACATACACATAGGTTGGAGTCATTAAAACTCGTTTTCAACCACTCAACACATTTTTTGTTAACAAACTACCGTTTTGGTAATTCGGTTAGGACATTTACTTTGTGCATGACAAGGAATTTGTCCAACAATTGTTTACAGACAGATTATTTCACTTATAGTTCACGGTATCACAATTCCAGTGGGTCAGAAGTTTACATACACTAAATGACTGAGCCTTTAAACAGCTTGGAAAATTACAGAAAATGATGTCATGGCTTAAAAGCTTCTGATAGGCTAATTAACATAATTTGAGTCAATTGGAGTTGTACCTGTGGATATATTTCAAGGCCAATCCTTCAAACTCAGTGCCTCTTTGCTTGACATTATGGGAAAATCAAAAGAAATCAGCCAAGACCTCAGAAAAAAATGGTAGACCTCCACAAGTCTGGTTCATCCTTGGGAGCAATTTCCAAACGGCAGAAGGTACCACGTTCATCTGTACAAACAATAGTACGCAAGTATAAACACCATGGGACCATGCAGCCGTCATTCCACCCAGGAAGGAGACTCGTTCTGTCTCCTAGAGATGAACATACTTTGGTGCGAAAAGTGCAAATCAATCCCAGAAAAACAGCAAAGGACCTTGTGAAGATGCTGGAGGAAACGGGTACAAAAGTATCTATATCCACAGTAAAACGAGTCTTATATCGACATAACCTGAAAAGCCGCTCAGCAAGGAAGAAGCCACTGCACCAAAACTGCCATAAAAAAAGCCAGACTACGGTTTGCAACTGCACATGGGGACAAAGATCGTACTTTTTGGAGAAATGTCCTCTGGTCTGATGAAACAGAAATAGATCTGTTTGGCCATAATGACCATTGCTATGTTTGGAGGAAAAAGGGGGAGTCTTGCAAGCCGAAGAACACCATCCCAACCGTGAAGCACGGGGGTGGCAGCATCATGTTGTGGGGGTGCTTTGCTGCAGGAGGGACTGGTGTCCTTCACAAAATGGATGGCATCATGAGTGGATATATTGAAGCAACATCTCAAGACATCAGTCACAAATGGGTCTTCCAAATGGACAATTACCCCAACCATATTTCCGAAGCAAAATGCCTTAAGGACAACGAAGGTATTGAAGTGGCCATCACAAAGCTCTGGCCTCAATCCTATAGAACATTTGTGGGCAGAATTGAAAGTGTGTGTGAGCAAGGAGGCCTAAAAACCTGACTCAGTTACACCAGCTCTGTCAGGAGGAATGGGCCAAAATTCACCCAACTTACTGAGGGAAGCTTGTGGAAAGCTACCCGAAACGTTTGACCCAAGTTAAACCATTTAAAGGGAATGCTACCAAATACTAATTGAGTGTATGTAAACTTCTGACCCACTGAGAATGTGATGAAAGAAATAAAAGCTGCAATAAATGATTTTCTCTGCTATTATTCTGACATTTCACATTCTTAACATAAAGTGGTGATCCTACCTAAAACAGGGATTTTTTTACTGGGATTGATGGAAATACCAGCTGATCTAAATACATTTGACTGGTCATGCTTATCAGTCTATAGGTTAATTTGCATAATTCAGTGGAATTAAATTGGCACGTGTGTACAGTATATTCGTAATGCATTATATTTATCAGGCGTACAGCCTACAGATGCAGAGTCTCTGAGAGGTAAATCTGTCAGACAGCAGGAGAGATGCTGCTACAGCTCCTCAAACAGCAAATGAACAGGCAACGGAAGGCTTCATCACCTCGTCACACAACACTATGAACAGGCAACGGAAGGCTTCATCACCGCGTCACACAACACTATGAACAGGCAACGGAAGGCTTCATCACCGCGTCACACAACACTATGAACAGGCAACGGAAGGCTTCATCACAGCGTCACACAACACTATGAACAGGCAACGGAAGGCTTCATCACCGTCACACAACACTATGAACAGGCAACGGAAGGCTTCATCACAGCGTCACACAACACTATGAACAGGCAACGGAAGGCTTCATCACAGCGTCACACAACACTATGAACAGGCAACGGAAGGCTTCATCACCTCGTCACACAACACTATGAACAGGCAACGGAAGGCTTCATCACAGCGTACAGGCAACGGAAGGCTCATCACACAACACTATGAACAGGCAACGGAAGGCTTCATCACACAACACTATGAACAGGCAACGGAAGGCTTCATCACAGCGTCACACAACACTATGAACAGGCAACGGAAGGCTTCATCACCTCGTCACACAACACTATGAACAGGCAACGGAAGGCTTCATCACCGCGTCACACAACACTATGAACAGGCAACGGAAGGCTTCATCACCTCGTCACACAACACTATGAACAGGCAACGGAAGGCTTCATCACAGCGTCAGAGGAAGGCTTCACACAGACACAACACTATGAACAAATTCATCAAAAACACTATGAACAGGCAACGGAAGGCTTCATCACAGCGTCACACAACACTATGAACAGGCAACGGAAGGCTTCATCACTCACACAACACTAAACAGGCAACGGAAGGCTTCATCACAGCGTCACACAACACTATGAACAGGCATCAAAACACTATGAACAGGCAACGGAAGGCTTCATCCATTATGAACAGGCAACGGAAGGCTTCATCACAGCGTCACACAACACTATGAACAGGCAACGGAAGGCTTCATCACAGCGTACTATAAAAATATTTTAATTCAAGCGTGTAACGGCAACGGAAGGCTCAGTAGCTACAGTAGAACTATCACCTCTTATGAACAGAGGGAGGCAGTTCAACCCCCACAACACACACACGTCACACACACACTATGAACAGGCAACACTTCATCACACACACACACACACACACACACAACACTATGAACAGGCAACGGAAGGCTTCATCACACGTCACACAACACTATGAACAGGCAACGGAAGGCTTCATCACACACACACACAGGCATTTTCAGCTGGCAGGCACAGACACTATGAACAGGTTAAGTTTCTGAGTGACAGAGTGGGGGAAGGCTATGCATAGGCACTTCATCACAGTTATGAACAGGCAACGGAAGGCTTTTCACACAACACTATGAACGTGCAACGGAAGGCTTCATCACCGGTCAAAAAAAAAAGGCTTCCCAGAACAGGCAAAATTCATCACAGCGTCACACAACACTATGAACAGGCAACGGAAGGCTTCATCACCGCGTCACACAACACTATGAACAGGCAACGGAAGGCTTCATCACCTAGTCACACACTAGCTAGCTAACAAGCTTGTGTGTGCAGAGCAGCACCAGAATTCAAATAAAAACATGTATATAGTACTATAGTATCCTTAACTAGCAATGAAAAGGTTCATCCATTCTTCTCTAATAAAAAATATTTTAATCAAGCGTGTAACGTCAGTAGCTACAGTAGACTATGCTTCAGAGGGAGGGGCAGTTAGCCTACACACACACACACACACACAATTTTCAGCTGGCAGGCAGGCAGACACTGGGTTAAGTTTCTGAGTGACAGAGTGGGGGCTATGCATAGGCACTTTGTTTCGTTTTTGGTGGGACTGGAAAAAAAATCCCAGAAAGAAAATAATATTATTAACCGGTTCCCATGCTTTTAAAATAACAGTTCTGTTCCGGTACAGTATAGATCACTTTCGTTCTCGGTTCTGGTTCTGTTCTTCGTTTTCGAAGTCTGTTCCCCAAACCAGTTCCAACCCCTGGTTTTACTACACATTATTAGGCATGTCTTACTTTGCGTCAAAGTAGCCTAGCCTGTGGAGGCAATTATTTTATATCAACGTTCTTTCTCGTCCACTAAACAAAGGCACAAGCCGAGTCATACCAGCAACCCATGCTAGTTGTTGCATATCAGATGTCCCCTCTTTCAAAATTTCTAACAGATATTTTCATCTCTGTCACATGAAACCGCTCGCATGTGCAGTGCCCTTTTGACAATGGTGTTCTCCCGCTAATGTCATTATGGAACAAACATTCACGCATCGCCTACTGCCTTGTGCACATTGTTGCATTTATAATGTGAGGAAATAGTTGAACATTTTAATCAAAACCAGCGGTCAACAACCTTTTCTGAGTCAAGATCACGGAGTCAAAATGCAAGCAGACATCTACGGCTCAGATTTAAAAAACATGACTTAAACATAAGCCTTTGCAACATTAACTAATTCAACACAGTTCTGTAGCAATGAGGTTTGTACAGTAGACTATAGGCCCTATATATCATCACTGCATATTGGCTGTGCTTGAATTGGCCTGCCAATGTTGTTCTTCTCAGACCATTTCAAAAATTGTAGGTATATGATCACACTGGTAATAGATCATTTGTTCTATTGCTTGTGAGGCACAGCTGAGTGAACACAATAATTTGCTTATTTTTTGTACTGTACTGATGGCCTGCATCTGATGGTCAGTCTGAGGGGAGGGAGCATCTGATGGTCAGTCTGAGGGGAGGGAGCATCTGATGGTCAGTCTGAGGGGAGGGAGCATCTGATGGTCAGTCTGAGGGGAGGGAGCATCTGATGGTCAGTCTGAGGGGAGGGAGCATCTGATGGTCAGTCTGAGGGGAGGGAGCATCTGATGGTCAGTCTGAGGGGAGGGAGCATCTGATGGTCAGTCTGAGGGGAGGGAGCATCTGATGGTCAGTCTGAGGGGAGGGAGCATCTGATGGTCAGTCTGAGGGGAGGGAGCATCTGATGGTCAGTCTGAGGGGAGGGAGCATCTGATGGTCAGTCTGAGGGGAGGGAGCATCTGATGGTCAGTCTGAGGGGAGGGAGCATCTGATGGTCAGTCTGAGGGGAGGGAGCATCTGATGGTCAGTCTGAGGGGAGGGATCTGATGGTCATCTGATGGTCAGTCTGATGGGTCTGAGGGGAGGGAGCATCTGATGGTCAGTCTGAGGGGAGGGAGCATCTGATGGTCAGTCTGAGGGGAGGGAGCATCTGATGGTCAGTCTGGGGGAGGGAGCAGCGGAGGGTCCCTCCAACTGACCGTCCCTCCTCTCTCCCTCCTCACCGTCCCTCCTCTGTCCCTCCTCACCGTCCCTCCTCTCTCCCGACTCACCGTCCCTCCTCTCTCCCTCCTCACCGTCCCTCCTCTGTCCCTCCTCACCGTCCCTCCTCTGTCCCTCCTTCAGCTGAGAAAAGGGGACACAGTCTTCCAGCTGATGGTGAGGCTTAAGTCGCACTGCATTACTTCTGCCTCATGAATCAATTAAATGTTGTTACTCCTATGACCAGAGAAATAACAACAACGCAAGCTTATTGAAAACACTCGCATTTTATGGCTTATAAAACGGATGAACTAAGTATTGACCGTGCTGAATAACAACTTAAACATGAACTCAGTCAAGAAAAAAGCAGCTCTCTGCTGTATTCGTTGTCTCTCTACTCGTGGTTTTAAACGTTTTGAAATCTCACAGGATCAACTTTGCTGTGAGTTCAAGGATTCGTTTTACAGTCTATGGAGCGAGGAAACTGTGCAGACTCGGTGATCTGAGCTATCTGATTGGGCAGCGGTAGGCCTATAGGTGCACTTGATTTGCTCTCTGGGCCTGCCGAGTAGGCGGAGTTCTACCTTTAGACACATGAAATGGTTTAAAATGGAAACACTTTGCCTTCCCGGCACCAGGGCTCCTGAATCAAGTGCACCTACCATCAACAGCGCGAAACCAATTTTTTTTTTATAGGAACGCAAGGCTTTATCGTTGGGTTTTTCACAGAAATGCTTGGTGATCGACTAGGAGTGGCTTGGAAATCGAGCAGTCGATCATGATCGACCGGTTGGCGACCACTGATCTAAGCCTTCTGCTCTGCATCAGATTCATGACTTTTTAATGTTTTTTAATGTAGCCTGGTCCTACTGGTTGAATGAATTTGGGATCTGTCTTCCCACAACTGTCCCAGCGTCTGTTTGGTAAAGGCTATTTCTTTCTCCACAAGTTGACCAATAGAATCGGTGAACGTTTCTCCTATGGGGGATAGAAGATTGACAGGCTAGTTATTTTGCTGTTTGTTACTCGTCTTGTTGGTTGAGCAAAAGTACATTTGGACAGTTATTCTAACATCTTCAAAGTGTGCATCAGAATTTGGTAATAAGGACCACACATTGTTGCATCTTGGACTTGCATGTTCTGTTAATATGAATTACCATCATTTAAATGTGATTTCTGTCATTCTGACAGATGGTGGACGCCCTAATCAGCTTAAGCACCCAATGCATATGAGGTCCGTTAAATTTCTCAAATGTCCGGGTAAATTCAAATGCTTCTTGCCAAATGTCCAGCGCAACATTTTCCTACCGGAAACCCTGGAATAGGAGGCCATTTGGGACAGTCTATAGCTTCTATAACTGTAGGGATGTAAATGAAATGATGTATTATAGGACCATTTAGATGACGAATAACAAACAGAGTGGAGGTGGCCTCAACAAAGCTGGTCTCAAATGACGAGAACCTTGTCTGAGACATGAAGATTCATGTTAGCTCCCGAAGCTAATGCCTAGACTTTAGCTCAGTGGGATAACATGGTAGAGAGTCACACTAACAATCCAGGTATGATACCCAGTTCAACACTCACCCAGTAGAGTCCTCAGGGGAGGAGAGGTCCACCACTGCAGAAAGAAGAGGAAAAGGTTCACTTTACTATGAAACATTGTAGCGAAACCTCACAACAAATCAATGTTAGATGTACAGTAAGTATTTCTATATTGTTGTAGTATATTTGGTAAATCAAACTCTTAAAATGCAATGGCTATGCCCACTGTGGTGGGGTCTGGTAGTGCAACCTGCCTAAACTACGCCCCCTTGTGGCGGGGTCTGGTAGTGCAACCTGTCTATACTACGTCCCTGTGGTGGGGTCTGGTAGTGCAACCTGTCTGTACTACACCCCCTGTGGTGGGGTCTGGTAGAGTAGCCTGTCTATACTATGTCCCCTGTGGTGGGGTCTGGTAGTGCAGCATGTCTATACTACGCCCCCTGTGGTGGGGTCTGGTAGAGCAGCCTGTCCCAATACCTCTATCAGCCTCAGGGGAGCCGAGAGCAGCCTGAACCGTGGTAAACTTCTCCAACAGCAACACACTCTGCCCCTCTTCAAAGCCCAGATCCTACAGGAGAGAGAAGGGGTGAATTGATAAACTGATATCAGATCTCAGGAACAAAACAGAAAAGACAAAAAAATCTCATCACAAGTTCACCAATCAACACCAAAGTTATCCTATAACAAAAGACTAGAGCCTGACCCGATCGTTGGCGATCGAATAAACCTCCAATTCCTTTCATTCTGTTAGCAAACGTGCAAACTCTTGAAAATAAAATCGATGACCTACGCGGAAGATGAAACTACCAATGGGACATACAGGACTGTAATATCTGCTGCTTCACAGAGTCGTGGCTGACATTATTATCAACAGGTGGCTGGTTATAGGCTGTATCGGCAGGAAAGAACAGTGTCGTCGTTCAGACCTGGGGCGGCAGGTAGCCTAGTGGTTAGAGCGTTGGACTAGTAACCGAAAGGTTGTAAGATCAAATCCAGGAGCTGACACGGTAAAATAAATCTGTTGTTCTGCTCTTGAACAAGGCAGTTAACCCACTGTTCCTAGGCCGTCATTGAAAATAAGAATTTGTTCTTAACTGACTTGCCTAGTTAAATAAAAAAATAAAAGACAAGGGGCGGCGGACTATGTATTTTTGTAAATAACTCCTGGTGCACCATATCTAAGGAAGTCTCAAGGTTTTGCTCAGAGTATCTCATGATAAGCTGTAGACCACACTGTCTACCTGTCTACATACCACCTCCGCTGGCACTAAGACCACACTGAATGAGCTGTATTCCGCCATAAACAGGAAAATGCTCACCCAGGGGCGGCGCTCCTAGTGGCTGGGGACTTTAATGCAGGGAAACTTAAATCTGTTTGACCAAATTTCTATCAGCATGTTAAATGTACAACCAGAGGGGGAAAAAACTGGACCAACTTTACTCCACACACAAAGACGCATACAAAGCTCTCCCTCACCCTCCATTTGGCAAATCTGACCTAATTCTATCCTAATGGCCTATTTCTCAGGACCGGATGCTAGAATATGCACATAATTGACAGCTTAGGATACAAAACACTCTAAAGTTTCCAAAACTGTAAAAAATATTGTCTGTGAGTATAACGAACTGATAATGCAGGTGTAGCCTGAGGAAAATCCAATCAGGAAGTGACTCTTATTTTGAACGCTCTGTTTTCCTATGCATCCCTATTGACCATTGAAAGGGATATCAACCAGATTCCTTTTTCCAGGTCTTCCCTAAGGTGTCTACAGCCTTTAGACGTAGTTTCACGCCTTTATGTTGAAGAATGAGCGTAAAGGACCACATTGCGTAAGTGGCCAGCTGAGGGCTCTCAGAGTGATTCTTGCGTAAAAGACAAAAAAGGTAGCCATTTTTCCTCCCGGTCCTACTGAAAAGCCAATTGTCCCGGTTGATATATTATCGAATAGATATTTGAAAAACACCTTGAGGATTGATTATAAAACACGTTTGCCATGTTTCTGTCGATATTATGGATATAATTTGGATTTTTTTTCTGCATTGTCGTGACCGCTATTTCCAGTGGATTTCTCAACATAACATGACAAACAAACTGAGGTATTTTGGGTATAAAAATATTTTTTATGGAACTAAAGGAACATTTGCTGTCTAACTGGGAGTCTCGTCAGTGAAAACATCCGAAGATCAAAAGGTAAACGGTTAATTTGATTGCTTTTCTGATTTTCGTGACCAAGCTTCCTGCTGCTAGCTGGACATAATGCTATGCTAGGCTATCGATAAACTTACACAAACGCTTGTCTTGCTTTGGCTGTAAAGCATAATTTCAAAATCTGAGACGACAGGGTGATTAACAAAAGGCTAAGCTGTGTTTCACTATATTTCACTTGTGATTTCATGAATATTAATATTTTCTAGTAAGATTATTTGGCCATTGCGCTATGCTAATTAGTGTAGTTGATGACAATTCTCCCAGATCCAGGATGGGTAGTTCCAAGAGGTTTTAAACAGGTCAACATTCACAAGGCCGCAGGGCCAGATGGACTTCCGACCCGTAGCACTCACGTCTGTAGGCATAAAGTGCTTTGAAAGGCTGGTCATGACTCACATCAACACCATTATTCTAGAAACCCTAGACCCACTCCAATTTGCATATCAAACCAACAGATCCACAGATGATGCAATCTCTATTGCACTCCACACTGCCCTCTCCCACCTGGACAAAAGGAACACCTATGTGAGAATTCTATTCTCATTGACTACAGCTCACAGTTCAACATCATAGTTCCCTCAAAGCTCATCAATAAGCTAAGGACCCTGGGACTAACACCTCCTCTGCAACTGGATCCTGGACTTCCTGACGGGCCGCCCCCAGGTGGTAAGGGTAGGTAACAACACATCCTCAACACGGGGGCCCCTCAGGGGTGCGTGCTCAGTCCCCACCTGTATTCCCTGTTCACTCATGACTGCATGGGTAGGCACGACTCCAACACCATCATTACGTTTGCCAATGACACAACAGTGGTAGCACTGATCACCGACAATGACCAGACAGCCTATAGGGAGGAGGTCAGAGACCTGGCAGTGTGGTGCCAGGACAACAACCTCTCCCTCAACGTGATCAAGACAAAGTAGATGATTGAGGACTACAGGAAAAAGAGGACCGAGCACGCCCCCATTCTCATCAATGGGGCTGTAGTGGAGCAGGTTGAGAGCTTCAAGTTCTTTGGTGTCCACATCACCAACAAACTAACATGGTCCAAGCACACCAAGACAGTCGTGAAGAGGGCACAACAAAACCCATTTCCCCTCATAAGACTGAAAATATTTGACATGGGTCCTAAGATCCTCAAAAGGTTCTACAGCTGCACCATCGAGAGCATCCTGACTGGTTGCATCACTGCCTGGTATGGCAACTTTTCATCCTCTGACCTCAAGGCACTACCGGGGGCAAACCACCTGCCCTCCAGGACACCTACACCACCCGATGTCACAGGAAGGCCATAAAGATCATCAAGGACAGCAACCACCCGAGCCACTGCCTGTTCACCCCGCTATCATCCAGAAGGTGAGGTCAGTACAGGTGCATCAAAGCTGGGACTGAGAGACTGAAAAACAGCTTCCATCTCAAGGCCATCAGACTGTTAAACAGCATCCACTAACATTGAGTGGTTGCTGCCAACACACTGACACTGACACTGACTCAACTCCAGCCACTTTAATAATGGGAATTGATGGGAAATGATGTAAAATATATCACTAGCCACTTTAAACAATGCTACCTAATATAATGTTCCCTACATTATTCATTTCATATGTATACGTATATACTGTACTCTATATCATCTACTGCATCCTTGTAATAATACATGTATCACTAGCCACTTTAACTATGCCACTTTGTTTACATACTCATCTCATATGTATATACTGCACTCAATACCATCTACTGTATCTTGCCTATGCCGCTCTGTACCATCACTCATTCATATATCTTTATGTACATATTCTTTAGCCCCTTACACGTGTGTCTATAAGGTAGTAGTTTTGGAATTGTTAGCTAGATTACTTGTTGGTTATTACTGCATTGTCGGAACTAGAAGCACAAGCATTTCGCTACACTCGCACATCTGCTAACCATGTGTATGTGACAAATACATTTTAAAAAATTGATTTATAGAGGGTAGTGAGAAAGGCCAAGTACATCACTGGGGCCAAGCTTCCTGCCATCCAGGACCTCTATACCAGGCGGTGTCAGAGGAAGGCCCTAAAAATGGTCAGATTCCAGCTACCTTAGTCATAGACTGTTTTCTCTGCTACCACAGGGCAAGCTGTACCGGAGCGCCAAGTGTAGGTCCAAGAGGCTTCTAAACAACTTATACCCCCAAGCCGTAAGACTCCTGAACATCTAATCAAATGGCTACCCAGACTATTTGCATTGCCCCCCTCCCCTCTTTTACACCACTGCTACTCTCTGTTGTTATCATTTATGCATAGTCACTTTAATAACTCTACCTACATGTACATATTACCTCAACTAACCAGTGCCCCCGCACATTGACTCTGTACCGGTACCCCCTCCGTATATAGTCTTCGCTATTGTTATTTTACTGCTGCTCTTTAATTACTTGTTACTTTTATAGGGGTTCGTAAGTAAGCATGTCACTGTAAGGTCTACTACACCTATTGTATTCGGCGCAAGTGACTAATACATTTTGATTTGACCCCTGACCCCAGTCTCCCCTCACCATGAGCTGCAGGACCTTGCAGTTGAAGAGCTCAATGGAGGCCTCTTCACAGTCCTGATCCAGCTTCAACACCTGCTGCATGGCCCCCTCTGCCTCACCATATCGCTGGAGAGAGAAGAGGGGAGGAAGATGGAGTCAGATTTCACAGACAGACAGACAGACACACACACACACACACACACACAGGAATGTTCACGTTGACAGTAGAGAGCTCAGACACTGACTTTCAACCCCATCAGTGCACTCCCCTTGCGGAAGTATCCCTTTGGCCAATCAGGGGCGAGCTGGATGGACCTCTGAGCGTCTGATAGGGCAGAGGGGTAGAGCTCCAGACACCAGTAGCAGTATGAACGATTCCCAAAGAACCTGAAAGAGACAGAGAGCGAGAGAGGGAAGGAAGAAGGAGAGAGAGAGGGGACACATTAAAACACAAGTTGACAGAAATCTAATTTCAGGTCAGAGAGCATAGTGGTGCGATACGTTGTATTTAGGGTCAGAGGTCAAGCTTTAAGGTGTTGTGTACCTGTGGTCTTTGGGGTCACAGTGGAGAGCCTCAGAGAACATGTCCACAGCCTGAGAGTACTGGCCCTGCTTAAACAACTGAATACCCTTCTCTAGAGGAGAACACACACATACAGTGTTAAACTGGGGTCATTTCAGTGAATAGAAATAATCATTCTGAGACAATTGTGTTCATGTCACCTGTTAGTGAAGCTCCCTTCTTCTTCACAGGGTCTGAACTCACCACCTGAAATGAGAACTCAGTTAACACTGCCTCTGTGTGCGTGTGTGTGTGTGTGTGTGTGTGTGTGTATCCAGCCCTCCGCACCTCGCTGGTCCTAGACTCGTTCTCCTTGTTCTCTCTAGAGGCGTGGCCTGCACTGGTCCTGGCTTTGGGTCTGATGTGACTGGCAGCGTTGGCCACAAACGCACTGCGGACGTCCCACTCTGGCTCCTAGAGGAGGAGATATAAACCAAAACGGCACCCTTATAATGCACTGCTTATGACCAGGGCCCATAGAATCATATAGCTCTGGTCAGAAGTAGGGCATTATATAGGGAATGGGGTGCCATTTGGGACGCAGATATAATAGACAGAAAGAGACAAAGAAATACTTTCTATCATCCTATATCTATTTTTCTCTGGTGTATCCTCCCCTCCATACCTCCCTGCCTTCCATGTCCCTCCCTCCCTCCCCTACCTCCTCTGGGATCCTGACAGGGGGCTGGCGGTTGCTCTTGTTCCCAGACACAGCGAGAGGAGGCGTGGGCTTGTTCTTGGCAGGAGGTACTACCCTCTCTACCTCCTCCTCCTCCTCACTTTCACTCTCAGACTCTGACGCTTCTCCCTCCTGCTCAGCATCCGTGCTCTTCTCCTTCTCCAGTTTCTTTCGTTCTTTCTGTCTCTGTAAAGAGAGAATGGTAAAAGATGTGTTGAGGGAGGGTAAGGACGACAGAGATGATGATGACAGGTGGACCAGGTACGACAGAGATGACGATGGCAGGTGGACCAGGTACGACAGAGATGACGATGGCAGGTGGACCAGGTACGACAGAGATGACGATGGCAGGTGGACCAGGTACGACAGAGATGACGATGGCAGGTGGACCAGGTACGACAGAGATGACGATGGCAGGTGGACCAGGTACGACAGAGATGACGATGGCAGGTGGACCAGGTACGACAGAGATGACGAGATGACGATGGAGGTGGAGGTGGACCAGGTACGACAGAGATGATGACAGGTGGACCAGGTACAGACAGAGATGATGGCAGGTGGACCAGGTACGACAGAGATGATGACAGGTGGACCAGGTACGACAGAGATGACAGGTGGACCAGGTGGACCAGGTACGACAGAGATGACAGGTGGACCAGGTGGCAGGTGGACCAGGTACGACAGAGATGATGGCAGGTGGACCAGGTACGACAGAGATGATGGCAGGTGGACCAGGTACGACAGAGATGATGACAGGTGGACCAGGTACGACAGAGATGATGACAGGTGGACCAGGTACGACAGAGATGATGACAGGTGGACCAGGTACGACAGAGATGATGACAGGTGGACCAGGTACGACAGAGATGATGACAGGTGGACCAGGTACGACAGAGATGATGACAGGTGGACCAGGTACGACAGAGATGATGACAGGTGGACCAGGTACGACAGAGATGATGGCAGGTGGACCAGGTTTGACAGAGATGATGGCAGGCGGACCAGGTATGACAGAGATGATGGCAGGTGGACCAGGTACGACAGAGATGATGGCAGGTGGACCAGGTATGACAGATGATGAGGTGGCAGGTGGACCAGGTATGACAGAGATGATGGCAGGTGGACCAGGTATGACAGAGATGATGGCAGGTGGACCAGGTGGACCACAGAGATGATGGCAGGTGGACCAGGTATGACAGAGATAATGACAGGTGGACCAGGTAGAGATGATGGCAGGTGGACCAGGTATGACAGAGATGATGGCAGGTGGACCAGGTATGACAGAGATGATGGCAGGTGGACCAGGTATGACAGAGATGATGGCAGGTGGACCAGGTATGACAGAGATGATGGCAGGTAGGACCAGGTATGATGACAGGTGGACCAGGTACAGAGATGATGGCAGGTGGACCAGGTACGACAGAGATGATGGCAGGTGGACCAGGTTTGACAGAGATGATGGCAGGTGGACCAGGTATGACAGAGATGATGGCAGGTGGACCAGGTATACTAGAGATAATGACAGGTGGACCAGGTATGATGACAGGTGGAACAGGTATGATGACAGGTGGACCAGGTATGACAGAGATAATGACATGTGGACCAGGTATGATGACAGGTGGACCAGGTATGACAGAGATAATGACAGGTGGACCAGGTATGACAGAGATAATGACAGGTGGACCAGGTATGACAGAGATAAACAAATAGTCACTGGTTCCTTATTTCTCTGGTGCAATATCAAAAACCAACTCCATTATTCAACTCTATTACATCATTAATTATTCATTCATTAACAATAATTACAGACATTTCTTAATGACTATGTAGCAACAATGTTACTGTAGTAATGACAGTGTTATTACAGGTTACACAGGTAGAAGAGAAACTTCATTTGAAGTGTTACCAGGTTGATTATGATGTGGTATAGGTCTGACGTAGTACAAGTGTGTGTGTGTTCCACTCACCTTTCTCTTAGCCCTGCGTCTCTCTGCTCTCCTTCTGGTCTTCTCCTCCTCACTCAACTCCTCCTCCCCACTCAGGACCTCTCCACCCGCGGCTGGACCTGGACCCCCTCTTCCTCCTCCCTCCTCCCCGCTCCATCTCCTCCTGCTCACCTGGCCCATCTAGAAACACACATAACCAGAGATCGAACACAAATGAACCAAAGAAAACACTTTGGGGTTTGTTTAGTGTTACTTCTGTAACATGATCTTTACAGGTTGGTCTCACTGAGAAAGTTAGAGACTTTGGAGGAGGAGGACAAAGAGAACAGGGAGGAGAAAGAGACAGAGGAAGAGGAGGACAAAGAGACAGAGGAAGAGGAGGAGAAAGATGAGAAGGAGGAGGGAGGCAGCAGCCCAGATATATCCATGTTTGAATGGATTCTGATTCTTTCCAGGGATACACAACATCCTGAAATATATGTAGATATTGTTGTTAAAAAGAATACTATATTTCCCTTGATGACAGAGTGATGCTGAATGTAAGAAATGTCTCAACATAAGAGGAAGAGGAGGACCCAGGAAGAGGAGGACAAAGAGACAGGTTAGGACAAGAGTTCATTGAGATGGGGACAAAAAACAGGGAACAGGAAGAGGGAGGAGGACAAAAACTCTAGGACAAAGGGGGAGGAGATGATTCATTCAGAACAAAGAGACAGTGGACATAAGGACTAAGAGAACTCCAAAGTTCTTTGGAATGGAAACATATTGGACCAGTGGACAATAACCTCCTGTACAGGGACAAAGAGACAGAGGAAGAGTGCCTAGAGAAACAAGGAAGAGAGGGACATTTGAAGAGTTAAGAGGAGGACCAGGTTGACCCAACACACTCATATAGTACATCCCAAATGGCACCCTATATTAGGACATAGTTCACTATTTTGAGGTCATGGTCAGGAAGAATTAAGAGCACTCCCCAGGATAGGACATAAAGGGTGGACATTTGGAACAGGGAGGACAAAGAGACCAGGGAACAAAGGCTCAATCCAGACCAAAGAGCTTGGGAGGACAAAGAGGGGAGCAAAGCACAGACAGATCAGAACCTTCCCCAAAGAAACAAAGAACTGTCTGCCACCTGGGAAGCTTGTTTACAAAGACCCTGATAACCTCCTGACCTTTGCAGAGGAAGCTGGTCTCAAATGGAAGCCCTAGACCTATCGACTTTGGAGGAGGAGGACAAAGAGAACAGGGAGGAGAAAGAGACAGAGGAAGAGGAGGACAAAGAGACAGAGGAAGAGGAGGAGAAAGATGAGAAGGAGGAGGCAGCAGCCCAGATATATCCATGTTTGAATGGATTCTGATTCTTTCCAGGGATACACAACATCCTGAAATATATGTAGATATTGTTGTTAAAAAGAATACTATATTTCCCTTGACGTAGTGATGCTGAATGTAAGAAATGTCTCAACATACCCCACTCTCCCCTACAGGTTAGTGTCATTGAGATGGGGACTGGAGGGAAAGGAGAGGGAATAAAGAGGACAGGGAGGAGATGAGAGAACACAGTACAGTGCACATGCTGCTAGAGATTCTCCTTTGTTCTTTGGGTGGAAACATATTGGACCAGTGGATTCATACAGGAAGTGTATCGTTGCCTTACCAACAAGAAATTAGACTCTTCCCCCTCCACCCAACACACTCATATAGTACATCCCAAATGGCACCCTATATTATATAGTTCACTATTTTGGGTCATGGTCAGAATTAGTGCACTATATAGGGAATAGGGTGACATTTGGAACACACGGTTAACAAAAAGGTTCAATCCAGACCAACTGTAGCTTGTTGAGGGCAGCACAGACAGATCAGAACCTTCCCCCTTAAACACCCCACTGTCTGCCACCTGGGTGCTTCCCTTACCTGACCCTGATAACCTCCTGTACCTTGTGCTGGAGCTGTGTCCCAAATGGAGCCCTATTCCCTATCGCTATGTAGTGCACCACTTTTAACCAGGGCCCATAGTGTCAATAGTAGTGCACTACCTAGGGAAAAGGGTGCCATTTAAGCAGCCTAGACCTATTGGTGCTGCGCCTGGCAGGGTCCATAGTATTCCTGCACACAGGGAAGCAGCCTAGACCTATTGGTGCTGCGCCTGGCAGGGTCCATAGTATTCCTGCACACAGGGAAGCAGCCTAGACCTATTGGTGCTGCGCCTGGCAGGGTCCATAGTATTCCTGCACACAGGGAAGCAGCCTAGACCTATTGGTGCTGCGCCTGGCAGGGTCCATAGTATTCCTGCACACAGGGAAGCAGCCTAGACCTATTGGTGCTGCGCCTGGCAGGGTCCATAGTATTCCTGCACACAGGGAAGCAGCCTAGACCTATTGGTGCTGCGCCTGGCAGGGTCCATAGTATTCCTGCACACAGGGAAGCTGCCTACAATGGTTTCATTCTTTATTTCCATCAGCGTCCTTGTTTCTGGCTTATTCACTCAAGCCTCACAATCTGGAAACCGCTCGCCTGGTGGATCCAGCCTGATCGCTCATTCATTCAGTTTCAATTCAAGTGAAACACATTTGAGTTCTGGGGAAACTTTGAGAAACTGATTGAAGCTAGAAGGTACTTCCTGATCTCTTCAAATAAGAAACTCATTTCCGTGTCAAAACTTTTCAGTGCCCTACTTAACAACCCTTGTCTAAACGTCTCATATTAGTTTGTCTTTTTTCATTCCCTTTTTTACAGAGCCTGTTAGAATGAAACAATGACTGAAACACAACTTACTAAGAAACAAGGGGTACCGTCTACACTGGGAGTCAGGAAGCAAGTACAGGGAGTGGATCTTTAATAACTAAACAAGCCGTACCGTCTACACTGGGAGTCAGGAAGCAAGTACAGGGAGTGGATCTTTAATAACTAAACAAGAGGTACCGTCTACACTGGGAGTCAGGAAGCAAGTACAGGGAGTGGATCTTTAATAACTAAACAAGAGGTACCGTCTACACTGGGAGTCAGGAAGCAAGTACAGGGAGTGGATCTTTAATAACTAAACAAGGGGTACCGTCTACACTGGGAGTCAGGAAGCAAGTACAGGGAGTGGATCTTTAATAACTAAACAATAGGTACCGTCTACACTGGGAGTCAGGAAGCAAGTACAGGGAGTGGATCTTTAATAACTAAACAAGCCGTACTGTCTACACTGGGAGTCAGGAAGCAAGTACAGGGAGTGGATCTTTAATAACTAAACAAGAGGTACCGTCTACACTGGGAGTCAGGAAGCAAGTACAGGGAGTGGATCTTTAATAACTAAACAAGCCGTACTGTCTACACTGGGAGTCAGGAAGCAAGTACAGGGAGTGGATCTTTAATAACTAAACAAGGGTACCGTCTACACTGGGAGTCAGGAAGCAAGTACAGGGAGTGGATCTTTAATAACTAAACAAGCCGTACCGTCTACACTGGGAGTCAGGAAGCAAGTACAGGGAGTGGATCTTTAATAACTAAACAAGGGTACCGTCTACACTGGGAGTCAGGAAGCAAGTACAGGGAGTGGATCTTTAATAACTAAACAAGCCGTACCGTCTACACTGGGAGTCAGGAAGCAAGTACAGGGAGTGGATCTTTAATAACTAAACAAGAGGTACCGTCTACACTGGGAGTCAGGAAGCAAGTACAGGGAGTGGATCTTTAATAACTAAACAAGGGGTACCGTCTACACTGGGAGTCAGGAAGCAAGTACAGGGAGTGGATCTTTAATAACTAAACAAGGGGTACCGTCTACACTGGGAGTCAGGAAGCAAGTACAGGGAGTGGATCTTTAATAACTAAACAAGAGGTACCGTCTACACTGGGAGTCAGGAAGCAAGTACAGGGAGTGGATCTTTAATAACTAAACAAGAGGTACCGTCTACACTGGGAGTCAGGAAGCAAGTACAGGGAGTGGATCTTTAATAACTAAACAAGAGGTACCGTCTACACTGGGAGTCAGGAAGCAAGTACAGGGAGTGGATCTTTAATAACTAAACAAGGGGTACCGTCTACACTGGGAGTCAGGAAGCAAGTACAGGGAGTGGATCTTTAATAACTAAACAAGGGTACCGTCTACACTGGGAGTCAGGAAGCAAGTACAGGGAGTGGATCTTTAATAACTAAACAAGGGGTACCGTCTACACTGGGAGTCAGGAAGCAAGTACAGGGAGTGGATCTTTAATAACTAAACAAGCCGTACCGTCTACACTGGGAGTCAGGAAGCAAGTACAGGGAGTGGATCTTTAATAACTAAACAAGAGGTACCGTCTACACTGGGAGTCAGGAAGCAAGTACAGGGAGTGGATCTTTAATAACTAAACAAGGGTACCGTCTACACTGGGAGTCAGGAAGCAAGTACAGGGAGTGGATCTTTAATAACTAAACAAGAGGTACCGTCTACACTGGGAGTCAGGAAGCAAGTACAGGGAGTGGATCTTTAATAACTAAACAAGAGGTACCGTCTACACTGGGAGTCAGGAAGCAAGTACAGGGAGTGGATCTTTAATAACTAAACAAGCCGTACCGTCTACACTGGGAGTCAGGAAGCAAGTACAGGGAGTGGATCTTTAATAACTAAACAAGGGGTACCGTCTACACTGGGAGTCAGGAAGCAAGTACAGGGAGTGGATCTTTAATAACTAAACAAGGGGTACCGTCTACACTGGGAGTCAGGAAGCAAGTACAGGGAGTGGATCTTTAATAACTAAACAAGAGGTACCGTCTACACTGGGAGTCAGGAAGCAAGTACAGGGAGTGGATCTTTAATAACTAAACAAGCCGTACCGTCTACACTGGGAGTCAGGAAGCAAGTACAGGGAGTGGATCTTTAATAACTAAACAAGGGGTACCGTCTACACTGGGAGTCAGGAAGCAAGTACAGGGAGTGGATCTTTAATAACTAAACAAGCCGGTACCGTCTACACTGGGAGTCAGGAAGCAAGTACAGGAATCTTTAATAACTAAACAAGCCGTACTGTCTACACTGGGAGTCAGGAAGCAAGTACAGGGAGTGGATCTTTAATAACTAAACAAGGGGTACCGTCTACACTGGGAGTCAGGAAGCAAGTACAGGGAGTGGATCTTTAATAACTAAACAAGGGGTACCGTCTACACTGGGAGTCAGGAAGCAAGTACAGGGAGTGGATCTTTAATAACTAAACAAGGGGTACCGTCTACACTGGGAGTCAGGAAGCAAGTACAGGGAGTGGATCTTTAATAACTAAACAAGGGGTACCGTCTACACTGGGAGTCAGGAAGCAAGTACAGGGAGTGGATCTTTAATAACTAAACAAGCCGTACCGTCTACACTGGGAGTCAGGAAGCAAGGACAGGGAGTGGATCTTTAATAACTAAACAAGGGGTACCGTCTACACTGGGAGTCAGGAAGCAAGTACAGGGAGTGGATCTTTAATAACGAAACAGGCATAGACCAGAACGAGACACACGCGTAGTGTACAGACATGGAACACAAACAGAGTCAATAACGCCTGGGGAAGGAACCAAAGGGATGACTGATATAGGGAAGGTAATCAGGGAGATGATGGAGTCCAGGTGAGTCTGACGAGGCGCTGATGTGCATAACAATGGTGACAGGTGTGCGTAATAATGAGCCTGACGACCTCGAGCCCGGAGAGAGAGTATACGTGACACAAGCAGTGTGGACACAAAACAAATCTGGTGCGAAATGAAAACCACATGTTGTGAATCTGGTTCCCAAGGCCATCAGAGAAGCTGTTTGTCTTACACTACGTTGATAGGGAAGGACTTTACCTCCCCCTCTCTCTCTCTGCCATAACTCAGTCTCTCCCTCTTCTCTCTCTGCCATGCTCTCAGTCTCACTCCCTCTGCCACTCCTTCTCTCTCTGCCATGCTCTCAGTCTCTCTCTCTCAATACATGGGGTTTTATTGACATGGGGAACATACTGTATGTTTACATGGGGTTTTATTGACATGGGGAACATACTGTATGTTTACATGGGGTTTTATTGGCATGGGGAACATACTGTATGTTTACATGGGGTTTTATTGGCATGGGGAACATACTGTATGTTTACATGGGGTTTTATTGGCATGGGGAACATACTGTATGTTTACATGGGGTTTTATTGACATGGGGAACATACTGTATGTTTACATGGGGTTTTATTGACATGGGGAACATACTGTATGTCTACATTGGGTTTTATTGGCATGGGGAACATACTGTATGTTTACATGGGGTTTTATTGACATGGGGAACATACTGTATGTTTACATGGGGTTTTATTGGCATGGGGAACATACTGTATGTTTACATGGGGTTTTATTGGCATGGGGAACATACTGTATGTTTACATTGGGGTTTTATTGACATGGGGAACATACTGTATGTTTACATGGGGTTTTATTGACATGGGGAACATACTGTATGTTTACATGGGGTTTTATTGGCATGGGGAACATACTGTATGTTTACATGGGGTTTTATTGACATGGGGAACATACTGTATGTTTACATGGGGTTTTATTGGCATGGGGAACATACTGTATGTTTACATGGGGTTTTATTGACATGGGGAACATACTGTATGTTTACATGGGGTTTTATTGACATGGGGAACATACTGTATGTTTACATGGGGTTTTATTGACATGGGGAACATACTGTATGTTTACATGGGGTTTTATTGACATGGGGAACATACTGTATGTTTACATGGGGTTTTATTGACATGGGGAACATACTGTATGTTTACATGGGGTTTTATTGACATGGGGAACATACTGTATGTTTACATGGGGTTTTATTGACATGGGGAACATACTGTATGTTTACATGGGGTTTTATTGGCATGGGGAACATACTGTATGTTTACATGGGGTTTTATTGACATGGGGAACATACTGTATGTTTACATTGCCAAATCAGGTGAAATAACAAAAGTGAGAAGAAACTAATTGAACAACTTCAACAAAAAACTATTAGAAATTACAAGTGAACGTCTCACTCAAAAAGGTTGACAAAATATAGACAATGTAAGTGTTATTATCAGCTATGTTTTAGCAATGTGCAAATAGTTGTATGAATAGTGGGGGACGATAAACAGATAAATATTGGTGGTATTTATAATGCTGTTTGTGCTCCACTGGCTGCCCTTTTCTCATGGCAACGGGCCACACATCTCGATGCTGTGATTACACACTGCAGTATTTCATCTAGAAGATATGGGTGTTATCAATGCTGGATTTGTTTAATTCGTTTTCAAATCCTCTCTCTCAACAAAACAATGCCAATCAAAAAGAATGCCAGAAGACCTGAAACCAAACAGAGGGCTAAAGGAATATGTTTGCCTTGTGATTCCACCTGACGGCAGCCAGAACAGATGTTCAGAGACGGAAGAACTGGGGTGCGTCCCAAGTGAAACCCTATCCTCCACCACTCCCCTATGGCCCCTGGTCAAAGGAAGTGCACTAAATAGGGAAATGGTGCCATTTGGGACTCAGCCTTACAGAAGGATCCCTGTAAGTCCAGAAATAGAACCACCACTGACCAACCAGCAGCAGGCCTGTCGCCTGGGCCTGAGGAAGGAAGAGAAACTCTATCTGTTTGGCATTAGCAGCCAGACTCAAACACACCCAGAGAGGAGCAACGGAAGAGAGGAGGAACGTGTGTGCCTGTGTGTGTGTATGCATCCGTGCGTGTGACCTCTGGGACCCAACAGGCCTATAAGTAATAGGATGTTATTTTACATTATGTAAAGGCCTCTGTGTTCTTCCCAGCAGAAACAGTTTATACATGTATTTCTGTGATGTTTTTGTTTGTTTTGGTCTTCGGCAGGTGTTTGTGGCTGTACGGGCGCACAACGTTTCACAAGGCAAACTGAAGTCGACACCCCTTCATTGGTTATTGGTCAACAGTAGGGATTCTTCAGTGAAGTGTCTGTTAGAACACTTCATTTATAGAACACTCATTTCCTAGCGGTTAAGGGCATTGAGCCAGTAACCGAAAGGTCACTGGTTCGAATCCCTAAGCCGGAAAGGTGGAAAAATCTGCAGTTCTGCCCTTGAGCAAGGCAGTTAGCCAACAACAAGGCAGCCCCCTGCACCTCTCTGATGCAGAGCGGTTGGGTTAAATGTGGAAGACACATTTCGGTTAAATGCATTCAGATGTACAACGGACAAGGTATCCCCCTTCCCTTCCCCTTGAAAAATACTGCACCAAACATCTTAGTTAAATGTACAATTGTTTGACTAAGATCTCCTTAGCAAAAAAAAAGTCCAAATGAATGACAGATTTCATGAGTTCGGTGAATTCTAACTATTTTGAGGAAGTGTATACTGGCTGCAGCGACTCAAGATGAACAAAACGTACTATTACCGTTTTCTGTTTCTTTTAAGCAAAGGTCTTTTAAGGGAGTACGCGAGCACACTCGTTCAGTTCACCTGGCAGAGTTGGGCTAGGCGCCAGCTGAACCAAAGCATGCCGAAGCCCTATCGGCCCTGGGCAAAAGTAGTGCACTATAAAGGGAACAGGGAGCCATTTGAGATGCGGACCAACTCAACTCCAACCATGACAAATATACTCAAAACAACCTCATCTTGACGCATGTGTTAAACCATGTGTGGAATGAGATATTCTCCATCTTCATAATGGAGTAATCAAGCTGCAAAGTTCACACAGGAAAAGGGCCTGATCCAACCAGTATGTTTGCTTCTCACAAGGACAGAGAGCGAAGCCTGCATGCCGTTGTCAGCACTTCTGACTGGCTGGCTGGCTGACATCTGGGCTCTTGTTCCGTAAGGTGAAACGTTCAGAACATTGCAGATAGAAATGCAATGAATAATATAGAGCATGCCTTATTCGACATGATAGATAGACAATCATATCTACACAATGCATTTCTATCGGAACATTCTGGAATGTTGGGTTACCTCGGTCAACAACGGCTCACTCCCCTTAAACGCACAACGGCTCCTCCCTGGGTCATGTTTAGTAGTCACAAAACTGGGGAAACTTTTAGAAACTGGAAGGTACTTCCTGATCTCTTCAAATAAGAAACTCATTTCCGTTTCAAAACTTTTCAGTGCCCTACTTAACGACCCTCGTCTAAACACCTCATATTAGTTTATATTAGTTAGTTTTGTGTCTTTGTTTCCATCAATTCTTACTGAGCCCATGTTAGAAATAAACAATGACTGAAACACAACTTACACTGCTAAGAAACAAGCAGCATCATTGTCAGAAAAAACACCCTTCTTTCTTGTGCGATATGAAAACCATGTTGTGAATCTGGTTCCCAAGGCCAGCAGAGAAGCTGTTTGTGTTACACTACTTTGATAGGGAACAGAAAAATGGGAAAGGACTTTACCTCCCCCTCTCTCTCTTCTCTCTCTGCCATGCTTTCAGCCTCTCCCTCTTCTCTCTCTGCCATGCTTTCAGCCTCTCCCTCTTCTCTCTCTGCCATGCTTTCAGCCTCACTCCCTCTGCCACTCCTTCTCTCTCTGCCATGCTCTCAGTCTCTCCCTCTTCTCTCTCTGCCATGCTCTGTCTCACTCGCTCTGCCACTCCTCTCTCTGCCATGCTCTCAGTCTCACTCCCTCTGCCACTCCTTCTCTCTCTGCCATGCACTCAGCCTCACTCCCTCTGCCACTCCTCCGCTCTCTGCCATGCTCTCAGCCTCACTCCCTCTGCCACTCCTCTCTCTGCCATGCTCTCAGTCTCTCTCTCTCTGCCATGCTCTCAGTCTCTCGCTCTTTGCCATGATCTCAGTCTCTCTCTCTGCCACTCCTCTCTCTGCCATGCTCTCAGTCTCTCTCTCTCTGCCATGCTCTCAGTCTCTCTCTCTGCCATGATCTCAGTCTCTCTCTCTGCCATGATCTCAGTCTCTCTCTCTGCCATGATCTCAGTCTCTCTCTCTGCCATGCTCTCAGCCTCACTCCCTCTGCCACTCCTCTCTCTGCCATGCTCTCAGTCTCTCTCTCTGCCATGATCTCAGTCTCACTCCCTCTGCCACTCCTCTCTCTGCCATGCTCTCAGTCTCTCGCTCTTTGCCATGATCTCAGTCTCTCTCTCTGCCATGATCTCAGTCTCACTCCCTCTGCCACTCCTTCTCTCTCTGAACATCTCTTTTTCTCCCTCTTCTGCCACCCTCTCTCTCTCTCTCTCTCTCTGCCTCTCTCAATTAAATTCAAAGGGTTTTATTGGCATGGGGAACATACTGTATGTTTACATTGCCAAAGCAGGTGAAATAAACAAGTGAGAAGAAACTAATTGAACAACAAACAAAAAAACTATTTGAAATTAACAGTAAACATTGCACTTAAAAAGGTTGAAAAAAAATAGACATTTGAAGTGTTATATTATCAGCTGTTTTAACAATGTGTAAATAGTTGTAGTTCGAATAGCAGAGGACGATAAACAGATAAATATTGGTGGTATTTATATATCTCTCTCTCTGTGCATGCCTGTGGTTTCCTGCCACTCAGAGACAAAGTACCCCTCCCCCCCATCACCCATAATGCCTTAGGCTGACAGACCAGAGAAGAAGACAGAAGGGAGTCAAATCAAAGCGGAACACTTTGTTAGTAGTTAGCCTCCACACAGTAAACCACAAAGAATACACACAACACAACCCATCTCCATACCACCCTCATCACCCTCATCGGCCCAATGAAACAGACGGGTGGGGTGGGTTCTGTCTGTGTCAGCAAAAAAATCCATGTTTCCCCTGTAGTATAATGGATCAGTTCAGCTCTAATCCATTCCCTCCCTACATTCTCTTATGACACTTCAAAGACATCCTTCTGGTTTGACCAAACAAGGCCACAGAGGACTGTAGTGTGTATATAAGCCAAGGCCACAGAGGACTGTAGTGTGTATATAAGCCAAGGCCACAGAGGACTGTAGTGTGTATAAGCCAAGGCCACAGAGGACTGTAGTGTGTATAAGCCAAGGCCACAGAGGACTGTAGTGTGTATAAGCCAAGGCCACAGAGGACTGTAGTGTGTATATAAGCCAAGGCCACAGAGGACTGTAGTGTGTATAAGCCAAGGCCACAGAGGACTGTAGTGTGTATATAAGCCAAGGCCACAGAGGACTGTAGTGTGTATATAAGCCAAGGCCACAGAGGACTGTAGTGTGTATATAAGCCAAGGCCACAGAGGACTGTAGTGTGTATATAAGCCAAGGCCACAGAGGACTGTAGTGTGTATATAAGCCAAGGCCACAGAGGACTGTAGTGTGTATATAAGCCAAGGCCACAGAGGACTGTAGTGTGTATATAAGCCAAGGCCACAGAGGACTGTAGTGTGTATATAAGCCAAGGCCACAGAGGACTGTAGTGTGTATATAAGCCAAGGCCACATTTAAGTGTTATAAGCCAAGGCCACAGAGGACTGTAGTTATATAAGCCAGGCCAGCGACTTATAAGCCAAGGCCACAGAGGACTGTAGTGTGTATATAAGCCAAGGCCACAGAGGACTGTAGTGTGTATATAAGCCAAGGCCACAGAGGACTGTAGTGTGTATATAAGCCAAGGCCACAGAGGACTGTAGTGTGTGTGTGAGTCGTCACAGAAGAGGATTTCTCAGGCAGCTAAAAGTCAGAGGACAATCAAACTGAAAGTAAAATATTTCCTCCTGGTGGAACGCCATTTAGAACGAGGACAGCCCCAGATGTTATCGTCAAACCTACACGGCCTCTTCAGTGTGATGACAGCGATCAGGTGCCTCTCATTTGAATACCACAACAACAACAACGATGACCTGGTAGACTGATGACACGTCCAGATTGTCTGACTCTCTGCTCTGATGCTGTTGCAACACCTTCATCTGACGGAATCAGAGGTGCTGAAAGCCTGGGAATGATGTTTAACTAGTTTAGGTTTACTGTGGAAGAAAGGAATGTTATGTATATCCCAGCCGGCTCTCTCTCTAGCAACTTGTTGATTGGGGGTATCAATTAGAGTGTGGATTATTACTGTTTAAATACATGTTGTTAGCCTACTGTGGAAGTGTGGAACATTACAGGTATCTACATACAAGGGTTCATTATGTGTTTCACAGAAGTGTGCATTGACATTTTGTTAAAAGCATGGCCCAATTATTGCAGGTTTGATTCCTATATCTTGGTCTAGTAGAGTGCATCTTGGTCAATTGTAGTGCATCTTGGTCAATTGCAGTGCATCTTGGTCAATTGCAGTGCATCTTGGTCAATTGCAGAGTGCATCTTGGTCTAGCAGAGTGCATCTTGGTCTAGCAGAGTGCATCTTGGTCTAGCAGAGTGCATCTTGGTCTAGCAGAGTGCATCTTGGTCTAGCAGAGTGCATCTTGGTCTAGCAGAGTGCATCTTGGTCATGTAGAGTGCATCTTGGTCATGTAGAGTGCATCTTGGTCATGTAGAGTGCATCTTGGTCATGTAGAGTGCATCTTGAGCAATGTCAGTTAGTGAGTGCAATAGCCCAGGCCTAGCTACACACTACAGTCCTCTGTGGCCCTGGCTTATACACACACTACAGTCCTCTGTGGCCTTGGCATATACACACTACAGTCCTCTGTGGCCTTGGCTTATACACACTACAGTCCTCTGTGGCCTTGGCTTATACACACTACAGTCCTCTGTGGCCTTGGCGTATACACACTACAGTCCTCTGTGGCCTTGGCGTATACACACTACAGTCCTCTGTGGCCTTGGCTTATATACACACTACAGTCCTCTGTGGCCTTGGCTTATACACACACTACAGTCCTCTGTGGCCTTGGCTTATATACAGACCTCTGTGGCCTTGGCGTACTACAGTCCTCTGTGGCCTTGGCTTATATACACACTACAGTCCTCTGTGGCCTTGGCTTATATACACACTACGGTCCTGTGGCCTTGGCTGTGGCCTCTGTGGCCTTGGCTTATATACACTACAGTCCTCTGTGGCCTTGGCGTATACACACTACAGTCCTCTGTGGCCTTGGCTTATACACACTACAGTCCTCTGTGGCCTTGGCTTATGCAGTCCTCTGTGGCCTTGGCACACTGCAGTCCTCTGTGGCCTTGGCTTATACACACACTACAGTCCTCTGTGGCCTTGGCTTATACACACACTACAGTCCTCTGTGGCCTTGGCTTATACACACACTACAGTCCTCTGTGGCCTTGGCTTATACACACTACAGTCCTCTGTGGCCTTGGCTTATACACACACTACAGTCCTCTGTGGCCTTGGCTTATACACACACTACAGTCCTCTGTGGCCTTGGCTTATATACACACTACAGTCCTCTGTGGCCTTGGCTTATATACACACTACAGTCCTCTGTGGCCTTGGCTTATACACACTACAGTCCTCTGTGGCCTTGGCTTATATATACACACTGCAGTCCTCTGTGGCCTTGGCTTATATACACACACTGCAGTCCTCTGTGGCCTTGGCTTATATACACACTACAGTCCTCTGTGGCCTTGGCTTATATACACACTACAGTCCTCTGTGGCCTTGGCGTATACACACTACAGTCCTCTGTGGCCTTGGCTGTCTGTGGCCTTGGCTTATATACACACTACAGTCCTCTGTGGCCTTGGCTTATGTACACACACTGCAGTCCTCTGTGGCCTTGGCTTATGTACACACACTGCAGTCCTCTGTGGCCTTGGCTTATGTACACACTGCAGTCCTCTGTGGTCCTCTGGCTTATACACACTGCAGTCCTCTGTGGCCTTGGCTTATACACACTGCAGTCCTCTGTGGCCTTGGCTTATACACACTGCAGTCCTCTGTGGCCTTGGCGTATACACACTACAGTCCTCTGTGGCCTTGGCTTATACACACACTACAGTCCTCTGTGGCCTTGGCTTACACACACTGCAGTCCTCTGTGGCCTTGGCTTATATACACACTGCAGTCCTCTGTGGCCTTGGCATATACACACTACAGTCTGGCCTTGGCGTATACACACTGCAGTCCTCTGTGGCCTTGGCGTATACACACTGCAGTCCTCTGTGGCCTTGGCTTATATACACACACTGCAGTCCTCTGTGGCCTTGGCTTATATACACACACTGCAGTCCTCTGTGGCCTTGGCTTATACACACTGCAGTCCTCTGTGGCCTTGGCTTATACACACTGCAGTCCTCTGTGGCCTTGGCTTATACACACTGCAGTCCTCTGTGGCCTTGGCTTATACACACTGCAGTCCTCTGTGGCCTTGGCTTATACACACTGCAGTCCTCTGTGGCCTTGGCTTATACACACTGCAGTCCTCTGTGGCCTTGGCTTATACACACTGCAGTCCTCTGTGGCCTTGGTGTATACACTGTAACGGTTTTGACTTGAGGTTATTATTTATAGGGGTGCCAGGTAGGTTGTGCCTACCAGAGAAAACATTAGTTTCTCCTTTTAGTTTGGGTGGGAATGAGTCCCATCTGGTCCGTCAAGTCTACACCAATACAAAGGACGTATGTAAAAGTCAGGATGGAAATAAACTTTTCATAAACCCTTAAAACATTGAAAAGAACTTCAAAAACAATTATATTCTGTTGCGTGGGTTGTATTAGCAACAACAATGATTACACACATATATAATAATATCACAATGAGTTCTGGTTCCTCCAGAAATGTCCTGTACCTCGGGCCTAAAAAGAGTCCTGCCCGGTAAAGGAGTTCAGTGAACTCAAGTGACTTTTTGTCACGCGATGTTTGTCCGTTCGTTCCGTGTAGCGTAAACCCAGTATTAAACATACAATCAATATAACAATTACTTTACCACAGAACCTTAAAGCGGATCAACTCTTAATTAAGTCCTCAACTACCACTAACTACACAAATCACAGTATACATCACATCCAAACAAATGAAATACCGTATACAAAAAGGTGGTAGTCAGTCGGTCAGTCAGACAATCCAATCCGCCAATAGATCTCCCGCGGAGAAAGGCCACGAAGAACGGAGAGGTGTAGTCCAGGGACGCAAAGAGTGGATCCGATCCTGGGTAAACTCTCTTAGGCTACAAAACACACGTTTAACGGCAACAAAACAAACGGAATAGAGATGCTTCGGAACTGAGGGTTGAACACATCCTCATGCACGTCTCCATCACAACCCCACTTTCGTGCAGCTGATGCTGGCTATTTAATTGGGAATTAAAGGAAAGCGCCCCTATTGGAAGGAGCTGCACTGAGACGGTTCAGAAAAATTCAGGGCCGTCACACCCCCTCCCCTGGAAAAAGCCGACCATTGCCCTGGAAGGCACATCTTGGTCGGGAAACCGAAAGGTCTCCTCATCACTTTCCTCTACAAAAAGATTCATTACTTTTTGGAGCTCACGCTCCTCAGCTGAGGAGTCACAGGCCTTAAGGTGCGAGACTTCTGGGTCTGGGAATCCGAGAAAAGTATCCTCACTATCCTCTTCAAAGATATCCAGGACCTTGCGGCGCTCAATCGCCTCTAATTCCTCAGCCGAGGGGTAACAGGCCTTAAGGCGTGAGACATGGACGATGCGCATATCTTCACCTGTGTCCTCTTTCACCACTCGGTAGTTCAAAGGGCCCATCTGCTCCACAATCCTATATGGTCCTTGCCATTTAGGAGCGAGCTTGGCCGAGAAGAATTGTTCAGCTTTCGAGTAAGGATGAGAGCGAAGCCACACCCGATCACGAAGCTGGAACTGCATGTCTCGTCTGTTCTTATCATAATTTCTCTTCTGCTTGAGTCGAGCCTGGATCATGTTCTTTGAGACAAGAGCTCTCAAGTCATGGAGATGGCCTACCTGGTCATAGCAAGCAGCGTCTGGAGTAAGCTGCTGGGGCTGTAGCACCATATCCAAGGGTCCTCGGAGAGGACGACTTAGGTTCAGCTCTGCAGGTGTGACTCCAGTGGACTCTTGCACAGCAGAATTCAGGGCAAATCGAAACTCATGAAGGTGCTTGTCCCAGTGTTTGTGCTGGGTCCCTACATAGGAAGCAATCATTGTCTTCAAGGTTCGATTTACTCTCTCAGTGAGATTGGTCTGTGGGTGATAGGCCGTGGTCAACTTCTGCCTCAGGTTCCATCTTTGGCAGGTCTCCTCAAAGAGATCAGAGACAAATTGGGAACCTCGATCAGACAGGATGTAATCAGGCACTCCCCAGCGAGTCAGGATCTCTTTCGTAAGGATGTTAGAGACGGTCCTTGCTGTGGCCTGACGCAGGGAAAAGAGTTCCACCCACTTTGAATAGTAATCAACAAAAACAAGTATGTACACATTCTGATTGGAGCTTCTAGGAAATGGACCCATCAAATCCACTCCTAACATTTCCCAAGGTCGGGTAACCACCGTTTGCTGCAACTTGCCAGCAGGCTTTCTACCTTCTGGTTTGTACATTTGACAAACCTGACAATTTCGGATGTGTGACTTCACATCCATGCTCAGATGTGGCCAGTAGAGTAACGCTTGCAACCGCTTGTAGGTTTTGAACCTGCCCAAATGACCAGCTAATGGGTCTTCATGGAAATGTTGAAGCAGTTGTAGGCGTAGAGTGTCCGGTATGTACATTTGGTAGAGTGTTCTGTGAGGTAGTTGTACGACTCGGTAGACTTTATCTTCAATGATGGTCAGCTTTGTGGTAGGATTGACCATCTTTTCTCCATCTTCCAGGATAGTCTGGTACAAAGCCTGTACTTCTGGATCATCCTGTTGAGCTTTCCATATTGCCTCATCAGAGATGGGAAAGTCTGTTTTGGGCGAGTCTCGACTGCTTGACAGGACAGTAGCACATGTAAGATCAGGGCCACCGTTATCACAAGTAGGAGCTCTGGACAAGGCATCTGGAACAGTGTTGTATTTTCCTTTCCTGTATTCCACTGCAAATGTGAACTCTTGCAACCGTAGAGCCCATCTTATGAGTCTGGTGCTTGGTTTGTTGGTCTTGAACACCCACACAAGGGAGGAATGGTCAGTGACCACAGTGAAGTGTCTTCCTCCAAGTAGTACCTCCACTTTTCCAAAGCCCAGACCACTGCAAGGCACTCTTGCTCTGTTGTGGAGTAGTTCCGTTCTGCTCCATTCAATGTCCGACTGGCGAACGCTAGCACTTCTTCAGTGCCAAGTCCAGTCTGTTGGACTAGGACAGCACCAAGTCCAACATCACTTGCATCAGTGTAAACAACAAAAGGGCAATCAAAGTTGGGATGACCTAAAATGGGAGGTGTTACGAGATGTCGTTTCAGGGTTTCAAAGGAAGTCTGGCACTCTGCCGTCCATTGGAATTTCGCTCCTTTCGCTTCATCGCGTTGAGGGTTCTGCCACCTGGGAGAAGTTCGACACAAACCGATGGTACCATCCAGCCATACCAAGGAACCGTTGAAGGGCCTTGAGTGTGGTTGGCACAGGGAAGTCTTGTACAGCCTTTGTCTTTTCAGGATCCACATGAATGCCGTCGAAAGACACAATATGGCCAAGGAACTTCAGGAGGTTTGGCAGAAGTTGCTCTTCTTCATATTTAAGGTCAGACCAGCTTCTCTTAACTTGTCCAACACTGCTTGAAGATCTTGAAAGTGTCTTTCTCTGTTCTGAGAGTAGATAATTATATCGTCCAGGTAGACGAAACAGATCTTCCCTTTGAGCTCACCTAATGCAATCTCCATGAGTCTTTGGAAAGTGGCAGGGGCATTCTTTAATCCAAAGGGCATCACCTTAAAGGAAAACAAGCCCTCAGCACAGACAAAAGCAGTCTTGTCCTTGCTTTCCTGGTCCATCTCAACCTGCCAATAACCACTATTGAGGTCAAGGGTAGTGAACACAACAGCGCCAGATAATGACTCCAGGATCTCATGGATGGTGGGAAGAGGATAGGCATCAGTCTGGGAAACATTGTTGGTCTTCCTATAGTCCACACAAAATCTAAGACCACCAGTCTTTTTTGGGATGAGGACAACAGGAGCAGCCCAGGGAGAGGAGGAACGTTCTATTATATCTTGGGTTAACATATCATTTATGAGTCCCTTTTGGATGATTAGCTTCGCTGGGGACAAACGATATGGCTTTTGCTTAATTGGCATTTCCTGTGTAAGGAATATTTTGTGCTTCAGGAGCCTGGTGCGTCCCAGCTTTGAAGTACATACATCAGCATTATTCTGCAGCTGTTCCAACAGCCTTAACTCCTCTGGCTGTTCCAGCTGAGCTCTTCTCACAGCCTGTAAAAGGAGATCGTCAGAAGGATTATCGAGGGTTAGTGGTACCGGAGCAATGGCAGAGAAGACTGCCACATTTGAACCCCAATCATGTAACTTCATAGCTTCTGATTGGAAGAAATGCTTCTCGCTCGGATTGTATGGAAACCAGTAGCAATTGTGTGCGATATCAATCTGGACACCACTGAAGTACATGAAATCAATTCCCAACACGACAGGAAAAGCAAGGTTCCTGGTTTGTAGGATAACAGAAGGAATCATATAGGAGCGGTTACACAGGCGGAACTCTACCTCACTCCATCCAAGTGGTCGTCTAGCCTCACCATCAGCCAGATAGAGTGGACCTTCTGTCCACGGCTTCAAGTGGTATTGTGGACCGTTAACCTCCTTCCACAGTTTCTCATTGAGCAGGGTGTAGGATGACCCGGTATCCAAGATGGCTCTTCCTGTCCATGGGCCTATGGACAGGGGTAACACCAGTTGGTGCGGTATTAACTGAAAGGAAGGGGATGTCGATGGGGGGGTAGGCAGTGACTCTTGGGGTTTCAGCTCTGGTTAAAGCACCCAGAGAAGGATGGTCATTGCTGCAAAGAGAGTTAGGTGTGTTGGCCTGTTGTGATTTGTGGTTTCTGGAAGGGTTTACTTGATACGGTCTTGGACATGTAGCTGAAGAATGTCCCTTTTGGCTACATCTCCAACAAAACATGAGAGGGTCTTGGTTGGAGACTCGGGCTGTTGTTGATAGTCTGTCTTGGGTGTCTGTTTCTTTCTCTGGTCATATTGCTGTTGGCATTCTCTGTCCTTCTCAAACTGCTGTCCCAAGCGAACCAGTCCATCGACAGTGGTGACTCGTTCTCGGAGTTGACTGGCTAGTAGTGGGTTGATGTTCTTCAAGATCAATTTAATGACCTCTTCCTCCTCAATGCCAGGTTTCCACCTTCTGCACAGGGAGTGGTAACCGTATGCAAAGTCACGGATACTCTCTTTCTCTCTTTGTACTCGATTTCTGACTCTGTCTGCCAATTCATCTGTGTAGTCCTCAGACAGAAATGCAGAGGAAAACTTGGCCTCAAAGTCAGCCCAGGAGGTAGTGGTGAGACGTGCCACATCCCACCAGTCTCGAGCTGTTCCATGCAACACATTCCTCAATGTGGCAAGGAGTTCTTCGTCAGCCAGGGGATTGAGGGCAAGAAAGTCACGACATCTTTCTAGATACATTAGCGGATCAGGACTGTCATCTTTTTTCCCAAAGGTGGGAAATTGCAATTTAATGGGCATCGCCCCCAGATGAAGTCTACTCAAATCACCACGAACAAACGAGCTAGGAGGGATTGAGGAAGTAGAGGGGGAGTGCGTTATCGGACAATGAAAATGAACACCAGGATGCATGGTGGATTGCATCCTGCAAGGGGTGGCTGCAGCATGGTCTGGTCTTGGCTGTTCAGAGGTGCCAGCTTGGCCTCAGTGGTCTGAACTGAAGTGGACACCAGGGAAACTCTGTGTAAGGAGTTGTGCCTAATGGAGGCCATGTCCACAGACACGTCATCCAACATTTTAACACAATTAGAGAGCTCTGTCTGCAAGTGGTCTACAGTGTTAACCATGGGAGAAAAAACAGAATTAACATCCTTGAGGACCTCAGTGTGGTGATGTTGCAGGCGCCATTGGAGAGTGGCAGTGAGTTGGTTTCGTTGGTAGTCAAACTGCCTGTCCATGGCACTAGTCATTTCCCGTCTTCCACTCTCACTGAGCTCTGTCAGCGTGTGGGTTAGAGTGCTCAGTGAGTTTCTGAATTCCATGGCACTCTGTTGTTGCTCTTCCCTCAGACATTTGAATTTATGGTGGATAAGAGTTTGGAGATGTTGTTGAGTCCGACGAATATCAAGGATGTCACCTTGAAGTTGTAAGACTACAACCTCTGGAGATAAACCAGACAATGGAGGAAGGTTGGGTGTCAGAGGGAGGACTAGCTCAGTACTTCCACACAGATCCATGTCAATAAGTGAGTAACTGGTTAGACCTCCTGTGGCCTGTGGCTCAGGCCGAGCATTCAGATTCCCAGGGCTCTGGCCCAAATCAACTCCATTATCTCCATTCACATTATGATTTGTATTGTCAGCTTGATGGTCAGAATGGCCCTGTGTATTCCCATTGACAGGTATGACATGGATGAGCACATTATCTTGGGGTGAATCCATTGTTTAATTCCACACAAAATATTTGCTTTGGTTAGTTCTCAATGTTGAGCTGTCCCATCTGGAGGTGCCATTTTTTATGTAACGGTTTTGACTTGAGGTTATTATTTATAGGGGTGCCAGGTAGGTTGTGCCTACCAGAGAAAACATTAGTTTCTCCTTTTAGTTTGGGTGGGAATGAGTCCCATCTGGTCCGTCAAGTCTACACCAATACAAAGGACGTATGTAAAAGTCAGGATGGAAATAAACTTTTCATAAACCCTTAAAACATTGAAAAGAACTTCAAAAACAATTATATTCTGTTGCAGGGTTGTATTAGCAACAACAATGATTACACACATATATAATAATATCACAATGAGTTCTGGTTCCTCCAGAAATGTCCTGTACCTCGGGCCTAAAAAGAGTCCTGCCCGGTAAAGGAGTTCAGTGAACTCAAGTGACTTTTGTCACGCGATGTTTGTCCGTTCGTTCCGTGTAGCGTAAACCCAGTATTAAACATACAATCAATATAACAATTACTTTACCACAGAACCTTAAAGCGGATCAACTCTTAATTAAGTCCTCAACTACCACAGTCCTCTGTGGCCTTATACACACACTGCAGCCTTATACACACTACGGTCCTCTGTGGCCTTGGCTTATATACACACTACGGTCCTCTGTGGCCTTGGCTTATATACACACTACGGTCCTCTGTGGCCTTGACTTATAGAAGAAGCGTCCTGAATTCACCACCAATTTGAGACAAAAGACTAAACCGGGAACTAGGGAATAGAAGGCCTTTAGATTTAAACAAGAGTCTGGGAATTACTGGTGACTGCGTTCTATTGGAATTAGTCATCAATTTGTTCTCTTACATTTAGGGTAGAGTTTCATCTAGAGTTAATGTCATAACATATGCCATTTAGCACACTCTTTTATCCAAAGCGACTTTTAGTCATACAATTTACATATGGGTGGTCCCGGCAATTGAACCCACTACCCTGGAATTACAGGCCCCATGGTCCTAGCATCTGAGCTACACAGGACCAGATCTGTTCCACAAAGACACACAACCCTCGAGCTTAGAGGACTGTGTCCCCTGAGCTATGTGCACTGCACCGTGTCTTGTAAGCATAATGGAAACAAAGTCTCAGATTCCGATGTGGCGTGTCGGCACATGCAGACAGAGCAGAGAGACAGAAAAGCAACACACAAAGGACTGAAGAAGAAACATACTGATTATGTGAGTGAGAGGGCAAAAATTGTTTTATTTTTATTTATTTAACCTTTTTTAACAAGGCAAGTCAGTTAAGAACAAATTCTTATTTACAAATGGCGGCCTACAGCGGCCAAACCCTAACCAGGACGACGCTGGGTCAATTGTGCACCGCCCTATGGATCATCCAATCACGGCCAGTTGTGATACAGCCTGGAATCAAACCAGGGTCTGTAGTGACAACTCTAGCACTGAGATGCAGTGCCTTAGACCGCTGTGCCGCTCGGGAACCAAAAAGCAAATATACTTGATTTAAAAAAGGACCAATCTGCAGTTCCTAGATACATTTTTGAGCTAAGTTCAACTGTTGCACCTCATCAGAACCCAAAATATAAGCTTGTTTTACTCCAATGTTTGTAAACAAAGTATATGTAAACAAACACTATACAGGCTCAAAAAATGAATAAAACTATAATTTTGATATCACGGCTGATCCATCCTTACATCCGTAACTCGAACTATGAATTTGAGAGCGGTTAAATTCTTCCAACTTCATCCCTCAGACTTGTTATGGTTTCAACTGCGGACTGCCGCTTTAAATACAAGGCAACCTTTTATAGGAACATACATGACTAACATAAACAAAATAATATCACTCCTATTTGTGATCACAATAGGCTATCACACAGCATAGGAGCATGTTAACTTGTGTAACTTGTCTTCAGTCGAGTAGACTCGCCAGCGAGAAATCGATCATCGATAAACACTACACACGTAAAATACATAGACATTTATGAGTTCAATAACTTTACAGTGGCCTCGCAGTTACTTTTACTTACCGCCTCCAATACCCAGCAGTCGGCAAATGTCTCTTGTGAACTTCATCAGTTCGACCATCCAGCATTATCAACTCGAATACAAAATATACAAAACACTGAAAGTATATCACTTTAAAACTAGATAAAAGGGCCAGTATTGACCGCGGTTACCCCACAGTTTAACCGCCGGGTGAATCAATCTTCGTTGTTGGTTCAACTGCCTTTATCTGCGCCGTTTCCTGAATGCAGACGAGCTACATCTGACACTCGTAAATGATAAAGCTATCCGACAGACATAATCAATGCGCCTCTACACTAAGCTTTACGAGCGCTCTCTCGTCCAAATCCGAGTTCCACCTGATACCGTGTTCCTATGTGTGGTTGCGCATGCATAGCTTGTTTAGTTAGGTAGGGCTACACGAGACTAGCTTGACCGCAACGTTTCCTGCATGTGGGCATGTGTCTGCCTGCCACGACCACTCTATTGGAAAAGCAATAATGAAACTCAGATATCATCTGAAGATGAATAAATGAAAGCTGAAACTTAAAATTAACCGCGGACTGTGATGTGAATGTCATTAAAACTATCAGGGGAGCTTTGAAATGAAACATGTTTTGATATGCTTGTTTCGGGATATTGAAACTTCAGTTCCTACTTACCTAAAGGACATTTGGGGAAAAAACTGAACGCTACAATATACTGTAGTGTTAAACGAATTTATTCTAGTACATTGACATGATCTGTGTCCGGTAAACAACCCGGGTAAAGTTACAGACTGGAGTCCATAGTCAGACTAGTAAAGTATCCCTTAAACCACTAGGTGGCGATAGTTCACTGTCATAGAGAAAGAACGAGCGAGGGAAGAAGTAGGTAGACAGAGGGAGTGGGAGAGAGAGAGAGAGAGAGAGAGAGAGAGAGAAAAAAGAGTTGATTCTAGAATGAAGGAATGACCATCACCATTCTTGCAGTGACATGATAACCATGAGCTGCTATAGAGCTTTAATATGACTAAACCCTCTACTGTCATTTTCCTATTGCAGCCCTGGTGTGGACAGGCTTTTCTATGGGGCTAGAGACCCTGGTGTGGAGAGGCTTTCCTATGGGGCTAGAGACCCTGGTGTGGAGAGGCTTTCCTATGGGGCTAGAGACCCTGGTGTGGAGAGGCTTTCCTATGGGGCTAGAGACCCTGGTGTGGAGAGGCTTTTCTATGGGGCTAGAGACCCTGGTGTGGAGAGGCTTTCCTATGGGGCTAGAGACCCTGGTGTGGAGAGGCTTTCCTATGGGGCTAGAGACCCTGGTGTGGAGAGGCTTTCCTATGGGGCTAGAGACCCTCGTGTGGAGAGGCTTTCCTATGGGTCTAGAGACCCTGGTGTGGAGAGGCCTTTCTATGGGTCTAGACTCTAGACTCTAGAGGCTGGTGTTTTACTGGTGATAATGTGTTTACACAGCTAGAGATGACACAAAGAACTTGGAAGGATGCAGTGACATCTGAATATTTAAAATTCTATGGACAAAACAAACAGACTCAAGTGTGTGAATGTGTGTGTGTGTGTGTGTGTGTGTGTGTGTGTGTGTGTGTGTGTGTGTGTGTGTGTGTGTGTGTGTGTGTGTGTGTGTGTGTGTGTGTGTGTGTGTGTGTGTGCAGCGTGTGTGATGTGTTCCCCAGTGGTGGGCGGTGCCACACGTCACATGGTAACAGAACACTGCGCCGTTTAAAGGACAATACTCTTAACAAGCACACAGTGTTGAATGTCACAGTGTACACACAAGTCACGGTGTCCTTGGTAGTACCTTGCGGCAGGGGGAAAGCAGACAGCCAAATGATTATTATGTACCGGACCCCCAACCATCTGCTCCGACAAAAATCGTCCCGCCTCTGAACCTTGTTGCCTACCCCTGATCTAAATATTGATTGGTTTGCTTTGTAGGTCAGAGTTCATTCAAACATTTATTTATCATTTCTGGAAATGTATGGGGATGATTTATGCCATAAAATGTAAATAAAATCTCTGTTTGTTGCCTACAGGTTTTTTGTGACATTCTTATGACATTGTAGCATGTCTGTTAAAGCATAGGAGATGTCATGTTGACATGGCGTCATACCAGACAGATGATGAGATAGAGAGGGAGTCTGGCTAGGTTTCAACGGGAGGTGATGTAACACTATGCCCTTTGTCTGAAAAGGAAATGTACAGAATGTAGAAAATAGTAAAAATAAAGAAAACTCAGGAATGAGTAGGTGTGTCCAAACCTTGGACTGGTACTGTATATATATATATATATATATATGAGAGACAGAGAAGAGAAAGAGAGATACAGAGAGAGACAGACAGACAGACAGACAGACAGACAGACAGACAGACAGACAGACAGACAGTGGGGGAAAAAAGTATTTAGTCAGCAGTTGTGCAAGTTCTCCCACTTAAAAAGATGAGAGAGGCCTGTAATTTTCATCATAGTTATACTTCAACTATGACAGACAAATTTTGAAAAAAAATCCAGAAAATCACATTGTAGTGATTTTTAATGAATTTATATGCAAATTATGGTGGAAAATAAGTATTTGGTCAATAACAAAAGTTTCTCAATACTTTGTTATATACCCTTTGCTAGCAATGACAGAGGTCAAACGTTTTCTGTAAGTCTTCACAAGGTTTTCACACACTTTTGCTGGTATTTTGGCCCATTCCTCCATGCAGATCTCCTCTAGAGCAGTGATGTTTTGGGGCTGTTGCTGGGCAACACGGACTTTCAACTCCCTCCAAAGATGTTCTATGGGGTTGAGATCTGGAGACTGGCTAGGCCACTCCAGGACCTTGAAATGCTTCTTACAAAGCCACTCCTTCATTGTCCGGGCGGTGTGTTTGGGATCATTGTCATGCTGAAAGACCCAGCCACGTTTCATCTTCAATGCCCTTGCTGATGGAAGGAGGTTTTCACTCAAAATCTCACGATACATGGCCCCATTCATTCTTTCCTTTACACGGATCAGTCGTCCTGGTCCCTTTGCAGAAAAACAGCCCCAAAACATGATGTTTCCACCCCCATGCTTCACAGTAGGTATGGTGTTCTTTGGATGCAACTCAGCATTCTTTGTCCTCCAAACACGACGAGTTGAGTTTTTACCAAAAAGTTCTATTTTGGTTTCATCTGACCATATGACATTCTCCCAATCGTCTTCTGGATCATCCAAGTGCTCTCTAGCAAACTTCAGACGGGCCTGGACATGTACTGGCTTAAGCAGGGGGACACGTCTGGCACTGCAGGATTTGAGTCCCTGGCGGCGTAGTGTGTTACTGATGGTAGGCTTTGTTACTTTGGTCCCAGCTCTCTGCAGGTCATTCACTAGGTTCCCCCGTGTGGTTCTGGGATTTTTGCTCACCGTTCTTGTGATCATTTTGACCCCACGGGGTGAGAGCTTGTGTGGAGCCCCAGATCGAGGGAGATTATCAGTGTCTTCCATTTCCTAATAATTGCTCCCACAGTTGATTTCTTCAAACCAAGCTGCTTACCTATTGCAGATTCAGTCTTCCCAGCCTGGTGCAGGTCTACAATTTTGTTTCTGGTGTCCTTTGACAGCTCTTTGGTCTTGGCCATAGTGGAGTTTGGAGTGTGACTGTTTGAGGTTGTGGACAGGTGTCTTTTATACTGACAACAAGTTCAAACGGGTGCCATTAATACAGGTAACGAGTGGAGGACAGAGGAGCCTCTTAAAGAAGAAGTTACAGGTCTGTGAGAGACAGAAATCTTGCTTGTTTGTAGGTGACAAAATACTTATTTTCCACCATAATTTGCAAATAAGTTCATTAAAAACCTACAATGTGATTTTCCCCTCATTTTGTCTGTCATAGTTGAAGTGTATCTATGATGGAAATTACAGGCCTCTCTAATCTTTTTAAGTGGGAGAACTTGCACAATTTGTGGCTGACTAAATACTTTTTTGCCCCACTGTAGATAGAGAGAGAGAGAGAGAGAGAGAGAGAGAGAGAGAGAGAGAGAGAGAGAGAGAGAGAGAGGGCTAGATTTCAACGGGAGGTGATGTAACACTATGCCCTTTGTCTGAAAAGGAAATGTACAGAATGTAGTTTGGCAGTACAACCCTACAGTTGATACAATGGAGCGCATACAGGTAACTGCCAAAATAAAGGAAACACCAACATAAAGTGTCTTAATAGGGTGCTGGGGCACCACGAGCCAGAACAGCTTCCATGTGCCTTGGCATAGATTCTACAAGTGTCTGGAACTCTATTGGAGGGATGCGACACCATTCTTTCACAATAAATTCCAGAATTTGGTGTTTTTTTGACGGTGGTGTAAAATGCTGTTTCATGCCCTGCCCAGCATGTTTTATACATGACCCTAATTAAGCATGATGGGATGTTAATTCCTTAATCAACTCAGAAACCACACCTGTGTGGAAGCACCTGCTTTCAACATATACTGAACAAAAATATAAAAGCAACATGCAAACATTTCAATGATTTTACTGAGTTACAGTTCATATAACTGTATTTCACATGGCTGGGAAGGGGCTCAGCCATGGCTGGGCCTGGGAAGGCATAGCCCCACCCACTGGGGAGCCAGGCCCAGCCAATCAGAATGAGTGTTTCCCCACAAAAGTGCTTTATTACAGACAGACTCCTAAGTTTCATCATCTGTCCGGGTGGCTGGTTTCAGACGATCCCGCTGGGTGTGTAGGTTGGGCTGGCGTGGACATCCCTGCAGTCAGTATGCAAATTTCACGCTCCCTCAAAGCTTGAAACATCTGTGGCATTGTGTTTTGTGACAAAACTGCATATTTTAGTGGCCTTTTATTATCCCCAGCACAACGTGCACCTGTGTAATTATAATGCTGTTTAATCAGCTTCTTGATATGCCACACCTGTCAGGTAGATAGATTATATTGGCAAAGGAGAAACACTCCCGGACACTCCATGTCTTTTTTGCCAAATGACAGCAGTGACAAGGATTTTACCCCAAAAAGACCGGTACCCAGGGTACCATCTAGGACCACTATGGAAATAAGTGTTTTCATTGGGCCTATATAATGCTTTCACATGTTATCCTTCAGTAAACAAATGCACATCTTGTTGGATGCATTATTTTTTACCCCAAATAAAATTGAATTAATTTCAATTGAAAGTAGTGCTCATCTGGTGTGAAGAGAAATGATGCTGTTATGATTCCATTAGTAACATTGTCCAGCTATATTTATTATATATACACTGAGTATAAAAAAACATTAAGAACACCTGCTCTTTCCACGACAGACTGACCAGGTGAATCCAGGTTAAAGCTACGATCCCTTATTGATGTCACTTGTTATTAAATCCACTTCAATCAGTGTAGATGAAGGGGAGGAGACAGGTTAAAGATGAAGGGGAGGAGACAGGTTAAAGATGAAGGGGAGGAGACAGGTTAAAGATGAAGGGGAGGAGACAGGTTAAAGATGAAGGGGAGGAGACAGGTTAAAGATGAAGGGGAGGAGACAGGTTAAAGATGAAGGGGAGGAGACAGGTTAAAGATGAAGGGGAGGAGACAGGTTAAAGATGAAGGGGAGGAGACAGGTTAAAGATGAAGGGGAGGAGACGGGTTAAAGATGAAGGGGAGGAGACAGGTTAAAGATGAAGGGGAGGAGACAGGTTAAAGATGAAGGGGAGGAGACAGGTTAAAGATGAAGGGGAGGAGACAGGTTAAAGAATGATTTTTAAGCCTTGAGACAATTGAGACATTAAGTGTGTGTGTGTGTGTGTGTGTGTGTGTGTGTGTGTGTGTGTGTGTGTGTGTGTGTGTGTGTGTGTGTGTGTGTGTGTGTGTGTGTGTGTGTGTGTGTGTGTGTGTGTGTGTGTGTGTGTGTGTGTGTGTGTGTGTGTGTGTGTGTGTGTGTGTGTGTGTGTGTGTGTGCGCCATTCAGAGGGTGAATGGGCAAGAAAAGTGCCTTTGAACAGGATATGGTAGTAGGTGCCACACACATTGGTTTGTGTCAAGAACTGCAACACTGCTGGGGGTTTTCACACTCAACAGTTTCCTTTGTGCATCAGGAATGGTCCACCACCTTCTAGAAGGACATCCAGTCAACTTGACACAACTGTGGGGGGCATTTGAAGCATCCCTGTGGAACACCTTTGACACCTTGTGGAGTCAGTCCATGTCCTGACGAACTGAGGCTGTGATGAAGGCCCAACTCAACATTAGGAAGGTGTTCCTATTGTTTGGTATACTCAGTGTATGAGAAAAGATGTAGATATCCTACAGTACAAAACTAAATCCGTGTCTTTGGTGAATGGGTTAATTCATGCTGTTGACTTGCGCTACAGCATGACAGCAGCTGGGAACATGGCTACTTAGCATTCAAGTAACATGTTGTTTGTTACTTGGCATTTATGCTATTAAATGTGGCAACACATTGAAAATAACCTACGGATTAAGCATATTATATTTAAGCAGTAAGGCCATAAGGGGGTGTGGTATATCGCCAATACCATGGCTTTACCATGGCTAAAGACTGTCCTTAGGTACGAGCGCTAAAACACAGCCCAAAGCTGTGGCATATTGGCCATATATTCTAAAACCCCTGAGGTGCCTTATTGTTATTATAAACTGGTTACCAACTAAATTAGAGCAGTAAAAGTGCATGTTTTGTCATAACATGGTATACGGTCTGCTCGACCACGGCATTCAGCCAATCAGCAATCAGGGCTTGAACCACCCAGTTTATAATTACACAATAAGGCCAGGGGAGGTGTGGTATATGGCCAATATATCACGGCTAATGCCTGTTCTTATGCACAATGCGGAGTGCCTGGATACAGCCCGTAGCCGTGGTATATTGGCCATATGTCACAAGTGGTTACCAATGTAAATAGAGCAGTAAAATTACATACTTTGTCATACCCCTGGTATACAGTCTGATTTACCACAGCCAATTAGCATTCAGGGCTCGAATTACCCAGTTTATAATTAGCTATAACCAACGCCATTACAGTGACCAGTGTATTAATTTTAGGAAAATGTGTGGTCCAAACTATACTTACTTTTAACTCGGCAACATTGTTACATTTCACTTCCGATCTGCTGTCAGACTAGGCCTATACGCATTCCACTAGCCAGTCGCTCCTTTCTTAATACTGACGGACACACAAGCTAAACCAATCAAAGACTGCAATCACAACGCTCCCGGCCAATCAGAGGCGTTTTAATGGGAGAAGGCGGGAGAAAATTGCAAGGGGGTTCTTGATAAGGAACGCAGCGGACCCGTTGATGCTGTTGTTCTAGCTAAGGACACAATTTGATATTTATTTATCTTTCAGCCGGTGATCTATTCGGTGTAACGATGGGCTCTTTCGCGCTGCCGATGATCTGTTTCACCACGTTATGGGCGCTCGTTGGTATTGTAGCACCCTTTTTCGTGCCCAAAGGACCAAACCGAGGGTAGGTGTCCTACCTACCGTTATCCATACAAACGCATAACAGAAGCGAAAAATTGTGTATTATGGTAATCTGATTTAATGGTAATCTGGTAAATATTTATATTTGCTTTTTTTTTAAGGCAAATATTTTGCATTGTAAGGATGTGTTCCTATATCTCGGATTGTAATGAATGAACGGGATGGAAACAATGGGCCCTGGACAGAAGCCTTATTTATACCCATCGATCCTCTCTCTCATCCCTGCTGTTGGCCCGCTCGCAATGCAGTTGTCACAGTAGTAGCTACTGTATATCAAAGATGTCGTTCATATTAAGCAGGTTATAGTGTGTGCTTGCGATGATAGCTGATATGGTAATGTGTATTAACTCTTTCTGTTCACAGGGTTGTCATCACTAGTTTGATCTTGACAGCTGTTTGTTGTTGGTTATTGTGAGTATGAATGTCCTGTCAGGTTCTCTACTCTGTGTTATCTCTTAGTCTACTTACTGTATAAGTTAATGTCAGGTTCTCTAGTTGCTGTATAAGTTAATGCCAGGTTCTCTACTGTGTGTGTGTGTGTGTGTGTGTGTGTGTGTGTGTGTGTGTGTGTGTGTGTGTGTGTGTGTGTGTGTGTGTGTGTGTGTGTGTGTGTGTGTGTGTGTGTGTGTGTGTGTGTGTGTGTGTGCAGCTGGCTGATAGCGATCCTAGCCCAGGCCAACCCTCTGTTTGGACCTCAGCTGAAGAACGAGACTATCTGGTACCTCCGCTACTTCTGGGAGTAACACCAGGTCAGTCCTACTGTCTAATTATAACGCCTGACATAGCACTGTATAATAGCTTTCAAGAATAAGCGTTAATGTGTCAGGGCCGCGAACCCTGACACACACAGCCTAGGATACCAGAGGTGGCATGGGTTGGAATCTGACCTACTGTCATTCAGACTCGCAGTCTCTCCTACCTTTCCTGTCTTCTCTTCACTGGCCTAGCTCAATAAAACACATAAAACCCCACAAAAATAATTGTAAAAAGAATCATCATTAATAAACTAGGTATATAGAGTTTATAATGGCTCCTCTCTCTCTTTCTCTCTTCAGGGTTGGGTTCTCTTTGATGCTCCGTTGACCACATATCTTTATTCCCTTCATCCATCCTGGACTGGATTCTTTTACAACTTGACTCCTGAAACCCGTCTATACCCTCTTCTTTACATCCCCGGCTACATTCCTCTATCCCTCCATCCCAATGTCTTTCTTACGTCACTGCAACGTTGTCAGAATGTTTTGCATCGCCATCTGAACCTGCAGCAGTCAAGTCAGATAGGAGAGAATCTGCACTGTCCAATTTACAGTAGCTATTACAGTGAAAGAATACCATTCTATTGTTTGAGGGGTTATGAACTTGAAAAGTTATGAAAAAAACAATTAGGCACATTTGGCCAGTCTTGATACAAAATGTTGAACAGAATGCAATGGTTCATTGGATCAGTCTAAAACTTTGCACATACACTGCTGCCATCTAGTGGCCAATATCTAAATTGTGCCTGGGCTGGAATGATACGTTTTGGCCTTTCTCTTGCATTTCAAAGATGATGGTAAAAAAATACAAAAAACACCGTTTTTTTTCTTTGTATTATTTTTTTACCAGATCTAATGTGTTATATTCTCCTAAATTCATTTCACATTTCCACAAACTTCAAAGTGTTTCCTTTCAAATGGTATCAAGAATATGCATATCCTTGCGTCAGGTCCTGAGTTACAAGCAGTTTGATTTGGGTATGTTATTTTAGGTGAAAATTTGGGGGTTTTAAACAATCATGTTCTAATGTCTCATCAAATCTGTGTCAACATAGATAAGCAATGTATAATACTCCTTAGACAGAAAAGTATATGACACTATATATGTAAGGATTATATGAAACATATATCGAGGTCATCATGCTGCTGCTGTTCCAACGTGTTGTAGAATGCATGCAGAATTCTATTTATTGGATAGCAGGTATGAAAGTCATATGAAATATCAAATTATATAATATAATTGTATATGTTACATATCATCCTTACATGTGGGAAATGTTCTATTTTTGAGCGAAACGATGTATTTGCTTTGATAATGCACTGGAAGGCATAGCTCACACTGATAAACCTGATATTACCAGGTTGCATATAGATGTCATTTGCATCTCTAGCTACAGTTAAAACGTGTAATCTTGGAGGTTTAGTTGACCTGTTATTGTTTACAATTCCTCTACATGTTGTTGTTGTTATTATTACTATTAATAGAAGTGTAGTATTTATTTTGACTGACGTCCAGGCTCTTACATAAGTTGACTGTTATGTGGAGTCAGTGTCTGTATTATGTTTCCTTGATGATTATTGTTGAGTCATTCTGTGTGTAAATACTAGTACATTTCCAGGAGGGGTTGGCTGGCCGACGGCCATGAGAAACTACACTCGAGAGCCCCACTCCATTTTAAGCGTCTTTAAAATCTCAACCACTAGGACAACTATTTACTCTAGCCTCTCTCCTTTCCCATCATCACTCTCCAGGATCGTTATGGTCCTCCTAGGGTTGCAAAATTCCAGTAACTTTCCCCAAATTCCCTGGTCAGAAATCCTGGTTGGAGGATACCCAGATTTCCTACACATTCCCTTCTAATTCCAAGAATATCCCTACTGGGATTTCTGGAAAACTAGGAATTTGGGGAAATTTCCTACAATTTTTCAACCCTAGGTCCTCCTAGTTACCATGGTGATCATGATCACAATATCAGCCGTTGTTTGTCGTCGACCACAATACAACTAGTCTTGCTGCAGGGACAGGGTTGGAGGACTCAATTCCAATTCAACAATTAACTCTCATCAATTCAGGAATTGAATGGAAATTTCCCTATTAATGAACTGAAAAATCACAATTAAACATTTCCATTCCTAAATAAGTTGAACTTGAATTGACTCCAAACGCTGCAAGTGCTTGCTATCAACCTCTGCCCCTTCTTGTGTAAACGATGTGTGATGCTTTCTGTAGGAAGGCACCCCAGCTCCAGCCAGCCACAACAACCTTCCCTGCCCTCCCTCCACCCCCACCCAGAGAAAGCCATCTTAGCCTCAGTGCCAGTCTTGTTAGTGCCATCATGCCAACTCCTCCTTGTCATTCGCTGTCATACTAAACATGTTTGGCTTGACAATCACACCAATGTAGTTGTCAAGATGGCACAAACACATCTGGGACCAGGCTAGGGCCTCATATCTCTGAGACAGCTTGTTCCTCAGCTCAGCCAAAAAGTCAAGAAAGATACATCAATATACAGCTACTTTTGAGAAAGACCAAATGATGTTGTGTTTTCCTTTAAGCCTTGTTGATCGTTGTGGTGGCAGGTTTACAGAGGGATCAAAAGTGATAGATCAAGTCCACGTCCCTAATGGCAACCTATTGCCTATACTCTATAGCGCACTCCTTTTAACCAGGGCCCATTGGGCTCTGATCAAAAGTAGTGCACTATGTAGGGAATAGGGGGTAATTTAGGACGCTCCCTGAAGTAGACATGATTCAGCCCAGGGCTGACATGAATAGATCCGTTTACATGAGAGAAAGCTGTTCCATGTATTCCAGCTATGTGGATATGTGGAAGCATCAGTCCATTATTATGAACACTAGACTGAGGTTGCAACGGGCACAACAGCTCGTTCATTGTGGTCACCATGGAAACATTGAGCGTATAGATGTGTGTGTTTTTGACACTGGAAAAAGACTTGTCTGACTCAGGCCTTGTGTAAGTGTGATCTAATGTGTAGGTTTATACAGTGACATTGTCCATGTGAATCCCTTAGTAAAAACCCTATTTCAATGTCTGGTACACTGTGTCATGTCTCCTTCTGAATCCTCCTCAGCCTGCACCTGACACTTGTCTCTATCGTACAGACACATACACACACACACACACCTGATATTATGAGCACTGTTCTTTACCATTCATTTACACAGTTAGAATGAAGGTTTGTACAGTTAAAGTTGACATTTACACAGTTAGAATGGAGGTTTGTACAGTTAAAGTTGACATTTACACAGTTAGAATGGAGGTTTGTACAGTTAAAGTTGACATTTACACAGTTAGAATGGCGTTTAAAGGGACGTTTAGACAGTTAAAATGGGCGTTAAGGCTATAGCTAAAGGAAACCTCTAGCCGTACGGCTATAGAGGGGAAAAACTATTGAGCCATTTGTGCAACCAGCGGATTAGGGATTACAGGGTTACATAAAATTACAGACATCATTCATCATCTAGGATCAGACAGTTGTCATTACTCAACATTATGGGCCTGCTGCTGTGTGAAGGTGATGGAAAATCCCAAATGGCATCCTACAGACAATGATGACTGAAGAAGATACAGGACTATATGAGATGAACTGTAGACAGTGGAGGGAAGCTTTCACTTTGAAATTCCTATTTGGCCTTCAACAATCTCAAACACACACACACACACTTTCAACAGTCTAAACCTCTCTGTCTCATTTTTAACAACGACCCACCTGGGCTATGACTTGTTTTCAACAGAATGAAATGGCCTTGGTGTCTCATAGTTACCATGTTCCACAGTTCTGGCCATAGAGATAGAATGAGAACACAGACCTACACACTCTAGAATATCTATGGTTCTGACAGGCTTGTTCAGTGATTGGATTAAAATCTAATCAAATGTATTTATATAGCTCCTCTTACATCAGCTGGTGCCACAAAGTGCTGTACAGAAACCCAGCCTAAAACCCCAAACAGCAAGCAATGCAGGTGTAGAAGCACAGTGGCTAGGAAAAACTCCCTAGAAAGGCCAAAACCTAGGAAGAAACCTAGAGAGGAACCAGGCTATGTGGGGTGGCCAGTCCTCTTCTGGCTGTGCCGGGTGGAGATTATAACAGAACATGGCCAAGATGTTCAAATGTTCATAAATGACCAGCATGGTCAAATAATAATAATCACAGTGTTTGTAGAGGGTGCAACAGGTCAACACCTCAGGAGTAAATGTCCGTTGGCTTTTCATAGCTGATCATTGAGAGTATCTCTACCACTCCTGCTGTCTCTAGAGAGTTGAAAACAGCAGGTCTGGTACAGGTAGCACGCCCGGTGAACAGGTCAGGGTTCCATAGCCGCAGGCAGAACAGTTGAAACTGGAGCAGCAGCACGGCCAGGTGGACTGGGGACAGCAAGGAGTCATCATGCCAGGTAGTCCTGAGGCATGGTCCTACGGCTCAGGTCCTCCAAGAGAGAAAGAAAGAGAGAATTAGAGAGAGCATACTTAGATTCACACAGGACACCAGATAAAACAGGAGAAATACTCCAGATATAACAGACTGACCCTAGCCCCCCGACACATAAACTACTGCAACATAAATACTGGAGGCTGAGACAGGGGGGGTCAGGAGACACTGTGGCCCCATCCAATGATACCCTCGGACAGGGCCAAACAGTCAGGATATAACCCCACCCACTTTGCCAAAATATCTGTGATCATTCTCTGTCAGCTGCGTTGTTCTCTCCATTGAATATGGAATGTGTCATATGTTGTGGCCTATATCTACTGCCGACTGGGAGAGGACATACTGTACTGTACAGGCGCGCATGAACATGCACACACTCTCTCTCTCGCTGTGTTTCTCACAGTACACACAAGTACACACCCTCTCTCACAAACAAACACACACTCGCTGTGTCTGTCTCTCTCTGTCACTCACACCACACTAAACTGTTCTATAATTAATGAAAGATAACGTACTCTCCCTGTCTCTCTCACACACACACTAAACTGTTGTATTATTCATGGTAATGTAACTTGACGTTCTGCACACACACAGGCAAGTGGCTACCTACTTTTGTGTGACATTCAGATTTAAAATAGAAAAGGAACATATGATTACTGTCTGTAGGCCTGGGCTGCTTATCATTGTGATACTGGTCTGCATGTAGCAGAGTAGGCTAGCTAGGCTAGACACTTTTTACATTACATTTTAATAGGAATCTGACCCATATTCTCGGATTTAATGTAATTATCTGCCTATAGAGCGGCGCAGCAGGAAGCAGGCTAGAGCCCTCGGTACAGTAAGTAGTCGTGCGGTTCACCGGGTTCAGGCCCTCATTCTTCACCGTGTCCTAAAGATGGTTCACATGAACCCGCCCCAGCTCTGACGTTACGCCAGCCATATCCGTTTTCACTAGGCGAGTTCGTTTTGCATGGTCCGTTGCCCCGGTTGAATGAAGACGTCACCTAAGGACCAAGAGAGTGGTCTAAAATAAGCAAAATCCTGCAAACCGGGGCACCGGGACTTGCAAAACGAACTCGACCACTAGAATTGAGCGCTGCCATGAACTCGTATGCCCTCGTACACCGAGAGCCTGTGTTTACCCGTTGACACAGTTTCCATTTTGCATCAGGAGTTTTCCTCCGTTGCTCTGCGAGCGGAGCGCGCGTGTGTTGGTCCTTTCGCTTTTAAGGGAAGGCCGTGTCAAATTTAACCGAGTGTGTATTCCATCCTACCATTAACATGTAAGCACAATAACAAAACATATAACATCCTCGGAACAATGTTCACGCCCCCCCCCTCCCCTCCAAAAAGCTGATGAGAAACTAAAGTGTTATCATTCCGCCGAAAAATTGAAAGTAGACTAGGCTACCAGTTCGCTCTTTTTTAATTGTGAGTCATACGGGCGACACCATGTGATGCGTAAGGGGGTTAGACCGCTCCGTGGAGATGTGTAAGTTATTTACGACCTTCTATAAAATATAATTAGGTTTATATAGGCATTATGGAGGCAATCATTCAAAATGTATTAATTGTGTCTGGTCTCATTTCGAAATCTGATCTGTTTTGGATCAGACATTATCCTGTACAGCCTTGATGTCCCCGTTTGATCAACTATGGACTAGCTCGACACCAGCTGTTTAAAACTAACTTCCTTTATGTCAGGATAAATGATGTGTTTTGGGTATTATGACTTTCGCCGTGTTATCACACTTGTATGTGCGTAATAATCTTTGGAGTGGTTAAGGCAGACATTTTACACTGGTGTGGGTTAGTAACCTGGTAGCCTTACTTGTCTGAAGAGGATTCTTTCAAGGGGACACGGACGAAACCTAATAAGGTATAGCTATGTAGCTAGTCACTTAAGCTTTGTAATTTACTGAAGTTGGTAGTTATCCCCTCTTGGATTTACCTCGTATTTTGGCTAAGTATTTGCGCTATTATTTTGTTACATTATTTTTAGTAGAACCGATACAAAGTATATTTAGGGAGGAGGGTTCAACTGCATATTGAGAGCGGTGCATGCTTTTCGATCTCCTGAAAACCCTTTCAACTTTGGCCGTAGGCTATTGTCACTGGCTGTTACTGTACACATTCGAGTCGGTTAGGCTACTGTAGCCTACACAGTCAGGTGTAAGAAATGACAAAAGGGGAAACGAGGTAACTTCTTTTATATCGAAATATTTTACTCGCAACCTATTCGTTTTTTTTTAGGTCATGACTATAAAGAATGTAGACTGTAATGTAGGCTCCATTGTGGCGTGCGAAGCCACTCCACACGCTTTCTAAATCGCGTTTCGTGCGGTATTAAAAATTAATAATGGACATCCGGCGTTGCATGGTGCCAGCTGCGCCCCAAATTTATTTTTTGGGGGTGGTGTGCGGTGCGCGAGAATTTTGGGATTATCATTGTCTGTCAAATCGAGTTTTATCATATTGGCCCGGTATTTTAGAGATGTTATTACAATTTTAAACAAATGAAAACATTGTTGGCGATGTGAGATGCCTTGCTTGAGCGCAGCCATCGGGTTTTGAGGGTCGTGTGTTCTCCCTCGCTCGGTCTCATGCCATGCGGGACCCTGCTGTCTGCCATAGCACCCTCCTCTAGACGGTTCTTTATCTTTGTTGTTGTGCAGTGATCAGCCAGTGGTGCAGTCAGACCAGACCACTGTGAGACCAAGACGCTGCCCCAAGTTCACATGTTGTGGGTTATTATGATGGGGTTTATCGTTAGGATGAGGTGATGAGGAAACCGCTTAATTAAGGGATCATCGGATGGGCACGCAAACAAGCGCGGATGAGAATGAAATAGGTTAGTTTGTTTATCTTTCATTCAGGAGTAAATAAACAAGGGAAGTGAAAGAGAGGGGACGAAAGCTGGGCACCAGTTAGTCCTGAAATAAACCACCGTTTCATCAAAAGTCTTCCAGTAATATTCGTTAAGATGGGAAAAGAACATTATAAATTAAAGTATTTCCCCAGACGAATAGACAGTGCGTGCGTCGGACCCAATTTGGCAAATTGGCTTTCCAGACAGTCTCACTGATCGGGCTGGCCTCCGGTCTTCTCTCGTGGCTGTGTAGGCTACTCGGTGCACGCGAGTCGATCGGTTCCACGCTGACATCACGAGCTGTCTGGACGGCTCGTCTCTTTCTCTGTCCCGACGAGCAGGTGCACTTTTTTGACACTTTTATTACATATGTAAATGTCTAACTTACTTATTATTCACACTTTTTGTTTAGTCTATATAACGTGTTATGCAACCTAAGAGTGGCATGTAAACAGTATTGCGTTATTAGTAGGACTACTAATGGTAGGCTTTATAGAGATTTTGTCTGAAGTGCAAAGGCTATGTGTGTGGTCAAATTATTGTAGGCCTATAGCGTATAGGCCATGTGGCTTGTTCCAATATGTCACACTGCCTTTTGACCTATATTATTATCCAGGCCTCCGAGACATGAAATATGTGTAAAATCACACCAAGGTCGTATATGTTGTTGCTCTAGTGATATGGTGTCGCCTATATTCTGTTCAGGGTCGGCCAAGGTCGGGTGTAGACTAGTCCACCATTCACCAACCACACAGGATCGGGTATTTCCTGAACTGAGACCGGAAGCACACAATATGATATGTTGTTTACGTTGGATAATTGTCTCATATACAGGTATATAGAGTATATATTAGGCCTAATACATAACCTATTGATAACTTCAAGGGGATGTCTGGGAACCTTGATAATAACTTATCAACTAATAATCAAGTCCTTAATTAGGGGAATTATGTGAGCTAGTTCAGGGCGACAACATTGTGAAACGTCTGGGGTTCCAAAAGATTGGTTTGAAAACCACTGCTCTAAGCTGTGGTGTTATTTTGTAGCATATAGCATACTGTTCTTGTCCTATTGGGTTTGCAAAATGTGGGAACATGGAATCCTATTCCCTATGTAGTGCACATCTTTTGACTAGGGCCAATAGGGCCCATGACCTTCTAATAGCTTCAAGGAGATGGGAACCTTGATAATAACCTTTCCTGATCTCTATACAGTGTGATTTATTTGTAGTTGTCTACTGGGGTATCTTATTCAATATGGTCTCAAAGCCTAAACTGATCCTAAATCAGCACTCCAACTCTGAGATGCTTTATGAATACAGGCCCTGGTGTTGTCCTCATTTGTGACCTACTACCTGGATTCCGTCTTATGTAGCAAAATGGTTGTTGTTTTTTACATTTGATACAAGTAGAGACTCAGAGTTAGAAAACGGTGTATTGTTCCTCAACACTGCAGTTGAGGAACAATACATTTCTAGACCCATTTTTGAGAAAATGGCTCTTGAATGTTTTGGTACACCTACTGGAGATGTTTTCTTTGTCTACACCCATTCAGCATTGTTCAATTCCTCTTAACCTGTTGTGACGAGCAATCCCGTATCCGGGAGCGTAATTATAGCCTCAAGTTCATTACCATAACGCAACGTTAACTATTCATGAAAATCGCAAATGAAATTAAATAAATATATTGGCTCTCAAGCTTAGCCTTTTGTTAACAACACTGTCATCTCAGATTTTCAAAATATGCTTTTCAACCATAGCTAAACAAGCATTTGTGTAAGAGTATTGATAGCTAGCATAGCATTAAGCCTAGCATTCAGCAGGCAACATTTTCACAAAAACAAGAAAAGCATTCAAATAAAATCATTTACCTTTGAAGAACTTCAGATGTTTTCAATGAGGAGACTCTCAGTTAGATAGCAAATGTTCAGTTTTTCCAAAATATTATTTGTGTAGGAGAAATCGCTCCGTTTTGTTCATCACGTTTGGCTAAGAAAAAACCCCAAAATTCAGTCATCACAACGCGAACCTTTTTCCAAATTAACTTCATAATATCGACAGAAACATGGCAAACGTTGTTTAGAATCAATCCTCAAGGTGTTTTTCACATAACTATTCGATGATAAGTCACTCGTGGCAGTTTGGTTTCTCCTCTGTTCAAAATGGAACAATGCACGCACCTGGAGATTACGCAATAGTTTCGACGGAGGACACCGAGCGGACACCTGGTAAATGTAGTCTCTTATGGTCAATTTTCCAATGATATGCCTACAAATACGTCACAATGCTGCAAACACCTTGGGGAAAATACAGAAAGTGTAGGCTCATTCCTTGCGCATTCACAGCCATATAAGGAGACATTGGAACACAGCGCCTCAAAAATCTGGCTCACTTCCTGTATGAAATTACATCTTTGTTTCGCCTGTAGCATTAGTTCTGTGGCACTCACAGACAATATCTTTGCTGTTTTGGAAACGTCAAAGTGTTTTCTTTCCAAAGCTGTCAATTATATGCATAGTCGAGCATCTTTTCGTGACAAAATATCTTGTTTAAAACGGGAACGTTTTTCATCCAAAAATGAAATACTGCCCCCAGAGGTTCAAGAGGTTAACTTATTACGGCTGAAATCCCGATCATGGGATTGATTTGACAACAACCAGTGACAGTTCAGGGCGCCAAATTCAAACAACAGAAATCTCATAATTAAAATGAATTCCTCAAACATACAAGTATTATAACACCATTTTAAATATGAACTTGTTGTTAATCCCACCACAGTGTCCGATTTCAAAAAGGATTTACGACGAAAGCATACCATGTGATTATTTTAGGTCAGCACCTAGTCACAGAAAAACACAGCCATTTTTCCAGCCAAAGAGAGGGGTCACAAAAAGCAGAAATAGAGATCAAATTAATCACTAACCGTTGATCTTCATCAGATGACACTCATAGGACTTCATGTTACACAATACATGTATGTTTTGTTCGATAAAGTTCATATTTATATCCAGAAATCTCAGTTTACATTGACACGTTATGTTCAGTAATGTTTTGCTTCCAAAACATCCGGTGATTTAGCAGAGAGCCACATCAATTTACAGAAATACTCATCATAAATGTTGATGAAAATACAAGTGTTATACATGGAATTAAAGATATACTTCTCCTTAATGCAACCGCTGTGTCAGATATTTTATAAAATTATTTACGGTAAAAGCACACCGTGCAATAATCTGAGTACAGCGCTCAGACACCAAAACAAGCCATACAGATACCCTCCATGTTGTGGAGTCAACAGAAGTCAGAAAAAGCATTATAAATATTCACTTACCTTTGATCTTCATCGGAATGCACTCCCAGGAATTCCAGTTCCACAATAAATGTTTGTTTTGTTCGATAAAGTCCATAATTTATGTCCAAATACCTAATTTTTGTTCACGCATTTAGTTCACGAATCCAAATTCACGAGGCGCAGGCACTTAGTCCAGACAAAAAGTAAAAACAGTTATATTACAGTTTGTAGAAACATGTCAAACGATGTATAGAATCAATCTTTAGGATGTTTTTCACATAAATCTTCAATAATGTTTCATCCGGACAATTCCTTTGTCTTTAGAAATGAAAAGGAACGCAGCTCGCTCTCACGGCTGCGCGCATGATTTAGCTCATGGCATTCTGCCAGACCTCTTAGTCAAACAGCTCTTATTCGCTCCCCCTTCACAGTAGAAGCCTTAGGAAGTGCAATCGGACCAAATTTACACTGTATCTTGGATAACCTACAAACCTCAGATTTTCCATTTCCTGGTTGGATTTTTTCTCAGGTTTTTGCCTGCCATATAAGTTATCTTATACTCACAGACATCATTCAAACAGTTTCAGAAACTTCAGAGTGTTTTCGATCCAAATCTACTAATGAGATGCATATCTTCGCTTCAGGGCCTGAGTAGCAGGCAGTTTACTCTGGGCACCTTATTCATCCAAGCTACTCAATACTGCCCCCCATCCATAAGAAGTTAAGACTTAGCCCCACCCATCTCTTTAACGATTCACATGTGAGGCCATGTGCTAAACAGAGTGAGTAGTGTAGTAAACAACCACAGATTTCAAGACTAAAAGTGGTAAAAGTAGTAGCCTACAATAAGGAAAAACTCCAGGTAAAAATACCCTTTATATAGTCCTATATCCTAATCAGACTTTAGTGCATATCATGTTGTTCTTCGCATCACCTTCTCACCTTCTGGTAAACACTCTCTGTATCAAATCAAATCTAAGTTGCACAGGATACAGAAGGTTACTTGTGTAACAGTATAATTTTAAACCGTCCCCTCGCCCATACCCGGGCGCGAACCAGGGACCTTCTGCACACATCAACAACAGTCACCCACGAAGCATCGTTACCCATCGCTCCACGAAAGCCGCGGCCCTTGCAGAGCAAGGGGAACTACTACTTCAAGGTCTCAGAGCAAGTGACGTAACCGATTGAAACGCTATTTAGCGCACACCGCTAACTAAGCTAGCCGTTTCACATCCGTTACACTTGCATAGTAGCAATATCAAAAACAATAAAAATATATTTTATAATTATTACCCAGACACACTTGTCTAAATTGATGAGTCATGTGAAAGAAATGCTATAACCACCCCCAGCCAGTCACTATTGTCTAGACATGTACACATGTCCTTGAAATACAATAGATGGCTGTAATCACCCCCAGACACATCTGGCTAACTTTTGTTTAGACATGAAGCTAGCTACCTAAACAATGAACCAGTATAATCCCAACTCATACTACTACCACCAATACAAACTGTTTGTCATAGTATGAGTAGTATGAATCTGCAGGTAGCTAAAGCTAACCAACTAGGTTCAATGTTAGCTAGCTAGCTAACATTAGGCTATAACTAGCAATGAAAATGGATTTCTGATTCTGGTAATATTACTACACAGATCATACACGTAACATTAGCTAGCGAGCCCAGCAAGCTGACGTTTGCTAGGTAGCTAATATTACGCTTTAACTTGCAATGAAAATGACTTTCTGACTAAATTAGAAACGTATAATATCTGAAAATGTAGCTAGACTCTTAACCATGTACATGGATGAATGCTTCACGGCAGACTGGAACCTTTTAACACCGGTTTGTTTGTAGCTACATCTTGTTTGGCATTGTGTCAAGTCACTCGGTTCACACTGACCGTGGCGTGTGCAGAAAGTATCTCGCCACAACTTTTTCAAACTGATCTGTCGATACCGCCTGCTAAATTCAGTGCATCAATTTTGTTGAGAAAAGTAGCAAAACTTTTTTTGTAGTTCTCGATAGGTAACGTTTTATCTTAGGCTCATCATTTAACAATTTTACTCGTATTTACCAATGGAATACATGTTTGTTATTAAGGCAGATGAAAGTTCACATGTTCCAGAAGGCATTTCTGCCAAAAACGTATTTTGATCAATATGTTTGACATTTTTTATTTTTTTTGAAAAGACCTTCAAATGCCTCTCCTGTGAAATAGTGTCATGTGACATGCGGCTAGCTTTCCTGAAACGGGTCACATTTGACTGGGTCATTAGTGTCCCTCTGGTCCTTTCATGTACTGCTATTGTTTTACAGATATAGGTTTAAGTAGCCTCTCTAGAGACTGATCTATTGTCAGTTATTAGTTCCCTCCTCTTCATGTTGAAGGTTAGGGTCTTGGGGAAGGTAAACTGATCCTATATCTGTCCCTAAGGGGCTATGTCTACCTGGAACGTTGTTTCAGGAATTCGATAAATTGTCCGATTGACACTGATCTAAGGTCAGTTTTACGTTTCCCCTCTGTCATCGACCCTCGTTAGGGCTCTGGGGTGAAGTTTTCCCCTGGGTATCGATCTAGGATCGGGGGGTGCAAAACTGACCCAAGATCGGCATTTAGGGGAAATTTAAACTGATCCTAGGTGTGTCCTTAAGGGGAAACGTCTACATGGTTTGGCTTTCTAGTAAGATGCTGAACTGATCATAGAGCTGTCCCTATGGGAGCCTCCGTTTGCATCCCAAATTGCACCCTATTCCCTATGGGCCCTGGTCGAATGTATAGGTAATAGGGTGCTATTTAGGACATCGTCCCAGTGTCCAGGCTGGAATGTCTCAGTAAGGCTGTGCTTATGACCTGGTTGGCTGGCACCAGTGGCCTTTGGACTCGGTCTAAGTTATATCAACACTCAACAAATGATTGATAGATTGTTGTTTTTATATTCAGACTACTATGGTAGGCTGTAGGCAGGTATGCATTGCAGCGTAGGCATTCAATTGGACATTTGAGTAATTTAGTGTGAGCTCATATCCAGAGCAGTTTACAGTTCGGATTAGGATTAGTATTAGGCAGGAACCACACTGCACTTTTTATATATATATATATATCTCTATCTCTATCTCTCTCTCGGGCAGTGGTTCTCAAACCTCTCCCGGGGAACCTCAGACGTTTCACTCTTCTGTTGTAGCCTTGAACTAGCTTACCTGATTCACCTAGTCGAGGGTATGATGAATAGTGGATCAGTTGAGTCAGGTATGCTAGCTCTGAAATAGATCAAATACTTGGAAGTTGAGGAGATCTTTTGAGATCCACTATTCTATGGTACTGTATAACATTAGTAGGCTACAGTACAGGCAGGTAGTTACCCCATGAAGCCTAGTAGGCAGCTAGACAAAATACATGCATTGTTTTAATATCCAGGCTACTATAGCAACGGCACCCTATTCCCTATATAGTGCATTACTTTTGACCAGGGTCCATATATGGAGACATTTCAGTGCCAACAGAAGTTTAATTTGAATTCCATCATTTAGAATTTCTATCAGTTAATTGCATTTGAATAGAATATTTTTGAATTCACGAATTGAACCCATCCCTATGGGCTTTAGCTAAGTGGGATAACACAGTCTAGTCACATCCCTATGGGCTTTAGCTAAGTGGGATAACACAGTCTAGTCACATCCCTATGGGCTTTAGCTAAGTGGGATAACACAGTCTAGTCACATCCCTATGGGCTTTAGCTAAGTGGGATAACACAGTCTAGTCACATCCCTATGGGCTTTAGCTAAGTGGGATAACAGTCTAGTCACATCCCTATGGGCTTTAGCTAAGTGGGATAACACAGTCTAGTCACATCCCTATGGGCTTTAGCTAAGTGGGATAACACCGTCTAGTCACATCCCTATGGGCTTTAGCTAAGTGGGATAACACAGTCTAGTCACATCCCTATGGGCTTTAGCTAAGTGGGATAACACAGTCTAGTCACATCCCTATGGGCTTTAGCTAAGTGGGATAACACAGTCTAGTCACATCCCTATGGGCTTTAACTAAGTGGGATAACACCGTCTAGTCACATCCCTATGGGCTTTAACTAAGTGGGATAACACAGTCTAGTCACATCCCTATGGGCTTTAGCTAAGTGGGATAACACAGTCTAGTCACATCCCTATGGGCTTTAGCTAAGTGGGATAACACAGTCTAGTCACATCCCTATGGGCTTTAGCTAAGTGGGATAACACAGTCTAGTCACATCCCTATGGGCTTTAGCTAAGTGGGATAACACAGTCTAGTCACATCCCTATGGGCTTTAGCTAAGTGGGATAACACAGTCTAGTCACATCCCTATGGGCTTTAGCTAAGTGGGATAACACAGTCTAGTCACATCCCTATGGGCTTTAGCTAAGTGGGATAACACAGTCTAGTCACATCCCTATGGGCTTTAGCTAAGTGGGATAACACAGTCTAGTCACATCCCTATGGGCTTTAGCTAAGTGGGATAACAGTCTAGTCACATCCCTATGGGCTTTAACTAAGTGGGATAACACAGTCTAGTCACATCCCTATGGGCTTTAGCTAAGTGGGATAACACAGTCTAGTCACATCCCTATGGGCTTTAACTAAGTGGGATAACACAGTCTAGTCACATCTATCTGTTCACCTGGCAAAGTATCTGTTGTCTATGGGCTTTAGCTAAGTGGGATAACACAGTCTAGTCACATCCCTATGGGCTTTAGCTAAGTGGGATAACACAGTCTAGTCACATCCCTATGGGCTTTAGCTAAGTGGGATAACACAGTCTAGTCACATCCCTATGGGCTTTAGCTAAGTGGGATAACACAGTCTAGTCACATCCCTATGGGCTTTAGCTAAGTGGGATAACACAGTCTAGTCACATCCCTATGGGCTTTAGCTAAGTGGGATAACACAGTCTAGTCACATCCCTATGGGCTTTAGCTAAGTGGGATAACACAGTCTAGTCACATCCCTATGGGCTTTAGCTAAGTGGGATAACACAGTCTAGTCACATCCCTATGGGCTTTAGCTAAGTGGGATAACACAGTCTAGTCACATCCCTATGGGCTTTAGCTAAGTGGGATAACACAGTCTTGTGACATGCAGTAGATCCGGTTCGCACCCAGTCAGTCACAAGAATAGGACGTGGAAAAGCTGTCCTACGAAGAACCATGACAAGGCTATTCAATTATATTTTTATGGGACCCACGCGCCCTGCTAACGTATCCTGCGCGGCCTGTGATCACCACAGAAGGGAACAGAGGACGCGTCCATGTTCCAGGGAGTCTTAGCTTTCGGGAATGGGGTCATAATAGCTTATAGCCCAAACCGTTCAAACTCTAGAGTGAAATTCATAGGAAGAACATGCGTTCAACATGCCACATTGGCTTCAGAAAACAGCCAGAAACCCCTCTGTCCGTACCGCTACCTTCTGTTTACCACAGAGAGCCGTACCGCTACCTTCTGTTTACCACAGAGAGCCGTACCGCTACCTTCTGTTTACCACAGAGAGCCGTACCGCTACCTTCTGTTTACCACAGAGAGCCGTACCGCTACCTTCTGTTTACCACAGAGAGCCGTACCGCTACCTTCTGTTTACCACAGAGAGCCGTACCGCTACCTTCTGTTTACCACAGAGAGCCGTACCGCTACCTTCTGTTTACCACAGAGAGCGTTTGATTCTATCTGTTCTCCTCTACCTTTCCTGGCTGGCAAAGTATCTGGATGTTGTCTCTGTTTACCACAGAGAGCGTTTGATTCTATCTGTTCTCCTCTACCTTTCCTGGCTGGCAAAGTATCTGGATGTTGTCTCTGTTTACCACAGAGAGTGTTTACCACAGAGAGTGTTTGATTCTATCTGTTCTCCTCTACCTTTCCTGGCTGGCAAAGTATCTGGATGTTGTCTCTGTTTACCACAGAGAGCGTTTGATTCTATCTGTTCTCCTCTACCTTTCCTGGCTGGCAAAGTATCTGGATGTTGTCTCTGTTTACCACAGAGAGCGTTTGATTCTATCTGTTCTCCTCTACCTTTCCTGGCTGGCAAAGTATCTGGATGTTGTCTCTGTTTTTGAATCAGAATTTAGAGAACTGAATTTGAAAACGGAATCTGAATGTCTCTTAGTTGAATGGGTAACACTGAATTTATAGTTCGTAGACTTGATACACAGACAACCAATGCAATATCTACCATAATGAAACTGAATATATACATATTGCATTTGAATATTCAAATGCATAGAAATATAATTTTTTAATTGAATGCAATATTCATTCATTCCAGTTTCAAATCATTAAATACGAGTTAAATGTATTAATTCGATGATTCAATTTGAGCATTACAAATAAAATAATATCGAATTCAACTACAATATCTAAATGCAAATTCAGATGTGTTGAATTCAAATACAGTTTCTTTTGGCACTGAAATCGCTCCATAGCAACAGAGCACTGAATAGGGTGTATTTGGGATGCAACCTAACAGCAGGCAGCATAGCAACAACAAGCTGTTTGAGGAGCAGCAAAAAGCTGTTTGAGGAGCAGCAGCAACAACAAGCTGTTTGAGGAGCAGCAGCAACAACAAGCTGTTTGAGGAGCAGCAACAAGCTGTTTGAGGAGCAGCAACAACAACAAGCTGTTTGAGGAGCAGCAACAACAACAAGCTGTTTGAGGAGCAGCAACAACAAGCTGTTTGAGGAGCAGCAGCAGCAAGCAACAAGCTGTTTGAGGAGCAGCAGCAGCAACAAGCTGTTTGAGGAGCAGCAGCAGCAACAAGCTGTTGGAGGAGCAGCAGCAGCAACAAGCTGTTGGAGGAGCAGCAGCAGCAACAAGCTGTTGGAGGAGCAGCAGCAGCAACAAGCTGTTGGAGGAGCAGCAGCAGCAACAAGCTGTTTGAGCAGCAGCAGCAACAAGCTGTTTGAGGAGCAGCAGCAGCAACAAGCTGTTTGAGGAGCAGCAGCAGCAACAAGCTGTTGGAGGAGCAGCAGCAACAAGCTGTTGGAGGAGCAGCAGCAGCAACAAGCTGTTGGAGGAGCAGCAGCAGCAACAAGCTGTTTGAGGAGCAGCAGCAGCAACAAGCTGTTTGAGGAGCAGCAGCAGCAACAAGCTGTTTGAGGAGCAGAAGCAGCAGCAACAAGCTGTTGGATGAGCAGAAGCAGCAGCAACAAGCTGTTGGAGGAGCAGCAGCAGCAACAAGCTGTTTGAGGAGCAGCAGCAGCAACAAGCTGTTTGAGGAGCAGCAGCAGCAACAAGCTGTTTGAGGAGCAGCAACAACAAGCTGTTTGAGGAGCAGCAGCAGCAACAAGCTGTTTGAGGAGCAGCAGCAGCAACAAGCTGTTGGAGGAGCAGTGACCGTAGGCTAAATGGAGACACCACATGAAACACAGCAGCAGAGGTACAGTGACCGTAGGCTAAATGGAGACACCACATGAAACACAGCAGCAGAGGTACAGTGACCGTAGGCTAAATGGAGACACCACATGAAACACAGCAGCAGAGGTACAGTGACCGTAGGCTAAATGGAGACACCACATGAAACACAGCAGCAGAGGTACAGTGACCGTAGGCTAAATGGAGACACCACATGAAACACAGCAGCAGAGGTACAGTGACCGTAGGCTAAATGGAGACACCACATGAAACACAGCAGCAGAGGTACAGTGACACATCGTGAGGTAATGACCGTAGTAAACAGCAGGAGGTCAGTGGGGAGTTTGAGACTCTGGAAACACAGCAGCTAATGGCTACATAACCGTATATGATGTCAACACATCAGACACTTCAGCAGCTACAGTGAGCCTGTCTGAGACCGTTACACACACATGACACACACACACACACACACGCAGACACACACACACACACACACACACACATGACACACACAGCAGACTCTCCGCACACACACACACAGCAGACACACACAGACACACACACACACACACACACAGACACACACAGACACACACACACACACATGAAACACAGCAGCATAGGTACACATCGCAGACACACAATGGCTACATGTCAGACACACTCTTCCACAGCACAGCACACACACACACACACACACACACACACACGCAGACACACTTTGTTTCCTCATTCCTATGTGCCTTAGGTCAGCTCAGAAGCGTAGCATGATGTTGTTGTTCCTTTAAGAACAGTTCTAAGGTCAGTGGTGACCTGTGTTGAGGTCAGGGTGGACTGATCCTTGATCTGTTCTTACCGCTGCTATTTCTCTTAACACCTCGGATTATCGTGTGTGTGTGTGTGTGTGTGTGTGTGTGTGTGTGTGTGTGTGTGTGTGTGTGTGTGTGTGTGTGTGTGTGTGTGTGTGTGTGTGTGTGTGTGTGTGTGTGTGTGTGTGTGTGTGTGTGTGTGTGTGTGTGTGTGTGTGTGTGTTTTCCATTAGTAAAATGTGATGCCGGGCTTTTGACCGGCAGCATTTTTAATTGACCGGGCATTTGAGAAATGCACCGGGCCCATCTGCATTGTAACCTGATCCGGGTGTCTACCCACGGTGCTCAGAATGACACAAATCACATTCAGATTATGGTTATTCATCCTAACAGAGCATGAAACTCTTCTACACCTGCAGTGCTTGGGGTTTTAGGCTGGGTTTCTGTACAGCACTTTGAGATATCAGCTGATGTAAGTTATATAAATCCATTTGATTTGATGAAACTTGAGGATGCAATGACGCTCATCCTTCTTACTGAATTCTGATGGACATTTTGAAGATGTTAGAATAAAACAAAACTTCAAAAAGCAATGAGGCTGATGCAACAGATCAGAACTTTTCACTTGTTGATAAAGAGCAATATGGAAGTCTTTATAAAATAAATAACTGCTTCTGCTTTTGTATGGTGGGATTTTGACTCGGCTACTTTGAAGCAAGGTGGGACATGCCTCATAATATGAAGTAAAACGTTCAGGTTTCAAACAACGAAGTATATGTTTTCAAAATGCATACGGCCTCCAACTCATTGCAAAGTGGTGGGTGACACACTGATAGCCTCCCTACCGTTGCTTATGCACTGGAATGGTGAACGGGAAACGTTCTTTAATTACCAGTTGACAAATAGAAAATAGTATCTCTTTTTAATTGTGGCCATCAAAACTGTTTTTAACACACAATTGTATTTAGGATAGTTGTGCAATGATTGGGCTTATAAAAGCATGTTTCACTCCAGCAGCAACAAGCTGTTTGAGGAGCAGCAGCAACAACAAGCTGTTTGAGCAGCAGCAGCAACAACAAGCTGTTTGAGGAGCAGCAGCAACAAGCTGTTTGAGGAGCAGCAGCAACAAGCTGTTTTGAGGAGCAGCAGCAACAACAAGCTGTTTTAGGAGCAGCAGCAACAACAAGCTGTTTGAGGAGCAGCAGCAACAACAAGCTGTTTGAGGAGCAGCAGCAACAACAAGCTGTTTGAGGAGCAGCAGCAACAACAAGCTGTTTGAGGAGCAGCAGCAACAACAAGCTGTTTGAGGAGCAGCAGCAACAACAAGCTGTTTGAGGAGCAGCAGCAACAACAAGCTGTTTGAGGAGCAGCAGCAACAACAAGCTGTTTGAGGAGCAGCAGCAACAACAAGCTGTTTGAGGAGCAGCAGCAACAAGCTGTTTGAGGAGCAGCAGCAACAAGCTGTTTGAGGAGCAGCAGCAACAAGCTGTTTGAGGAGCAGCAGCAACAACAAGCTGTTTGAGGAGCAGCAGCAACAAGCTGTTTGAGGAGCAGCAGCAACAAGCTGTTGAGAGCAGCAGCAACAACAAGCTGTTTGAGGAGCAGCAGCACAACAAGCTGTTTGAGGAGCAGCAGCAACAAGCTGTTGGAGGAGCAGCAGCAACAACAAGCTGTTTGAGGAGCAGCAGCAACAACAAGCTGTTGGAGGAGCAGCAGCAGCAACAAGCTGTTTGAGGAGCAGCAGCAGCAGCACAAGCTGTTTGAGGAGCAGCAGCAACAAGCTGTTGAGGAGCAGCAGCAAAAACAAGCTGTTGGAGGAGCAGCAGCAACAAGCTGTTTGAGGAGCAGCAGCAACAAGCTGTTTGAGGAGCAGCAACAACAAGCTGTTGGAGGAGCAGCAGCAACAAGCTGTTTGAGGAGCAGCAACAACAAGCCGTTTGAGGAGCAGCAGCAACAAGCTGTTGGAGGAGCAGCAGCAACAAGCTGATGGAGGACCAGCAGCAACAACAAGCTGTTTGAGGAGCAGCAGCAGAAACAAGCTGTTGGAGGAGCAGCAGCAGCAACAAGCTGTTGGAGGAGCAGCAGCAACAAGCTGTTGGAGGAGCAGCAGAAACAAGCTGTTGGAGGAGCAGCAGCAACAACAAGCTGTTTGAGGAGCAGCAGCAGCAACAAGCTGTTTGAGGAGCAGCAGCAACAAGCTGTTGGAGGAGCAGCAGCAACAAGCTGTTGGAGGATTCTCTGCAGCAACTAGGTTCTGTTGTTTGCTGTTTCATGTGATTAAACAAGCTGTTTTAATTCCACTAAATTATGCAAATGAACCTAAGCTGTATAAGTATGACCTGCAAATGCAATCAAATGCTGTTTCCAGGAATGAATTGGCAAAAAACGTTATTTTGCAATGGAGATTTTTTTTTCAGCCCCAAAAAAGCTGTTCGAGCGGCAGCAGCAAATTTATCTGTTTTCAGTTTTGTATTTTCCAGCCAGCTATTACGGGCTAACGGCTGTTTGAACCCTGGTGTGTATGTTCATACATTCCATTCTATACATTCCATTCTATACATTCCATTTACATTTACTTTAAGTCATTTACAGACGCTTTCTGCTCCAACTAGGTTCTGTACCTGTTTGCTGTTTCATGACATCCAGTAGAATAGTCACTTTAAATAGTCCACTAAATTATGCAAAAATAATCCTATCCTAGGTATTCCTTAAAGAGGTGGGGTTTCAAATGTACTTCAGTCAAAGGTGGTGATTGACTCCATTCCTGGCGTCGGTCCCGGGATTTGAACCATTGGGGGCCAAAAACAGTTTTGACTGGGCTGAGCGGGAACTGTACTTCCTCAGTGGTAGGGAGGCGAGCAGGCAAGGTAAATTTATCGCAGTGCCCTTGTTTGGGTGTATTTTCCTGAAAGCCTGGAGGTATTTTGAGGTTTTTTTTTCAGCTCCGTAAAGCACCATGGTCTTGTAGCAGATGCGAGCTTCAACTGGAAGCCAGTGGAGAGAGCAGGAGCTTGACGTATTTTTCCAAAAGCCAGCTATACCAGACGGGCTGCGGTGTCTGGCATTCTATACATTCCATTCTATACATTACATCTATACATTCCATTCTTTTGTTTTATACATTCCATGTTGTCTGTTAGTGGAGCACTGTGGGACAGCCTTATGGGTGGATCCCTACGAATCTTATCTACATCAGGAATACTGTATAAAACTTTATGGGTCACCTATAATCACATAGCCACACTCTAGGGGCGGATCTCAATAGTCATAAAATATCTCAAATGCCTCCCTCTCCTCTATACCAGGGCCATATATTAACATGTATAAACCAGTCAGAAGTTTGGACACACCTACTCATTCTAGAGTTTTTCTTTATTTTTTACAATTTTCTACATTGTAGAATAATAGTGACAATATCAACACTATGAAATAACACACATGGGATCATGTAGTAACTAAAGTGTTTAACAAATCAAAATAGATTTGAGATTCTTCAAGTAGCCACCCTTTGCTTTGATGACAGCTTTGCACACTCTTTGCATTCTCTCAACCAGCTTCATGAGGTAGTTACCTGGAATGCATTTCAATTAACAGGTGTGCCTTGTTAAAAGTTAATTTGTCAAATGTATTTTCTTCTTAATGCGTTTGAGCCAGTCAGTTGTGTTATGACAAGGTAGGGGGGTATACAGAAGATGGCCCTATTTGGTCAAGTCCATAAGCAAAGAGAAATTATTGATTGACCTTCGTGTCTTGAAGTAATGATAGTCCATCATTACTTCAAGACACGAAGGTCAATCAATAATTTAGTTTCTCTTTGCTTATTTGACCTGTTCTTGCAATGATATGGGCTTGGTATTTTATGAAATAGGGCCATCTTCTGTATATATAGTGTTGATGTATTCCCTATTATTCTACAATGTGGAACATAGTCCAAATAAAGAAAAACCTATAGATGAGTAGGTGTGTCCCAACTTTTGACTGGTACTGTATATATGGCTGTGCTCTTTTCATTGCATCGTATCTATCTATATTTGGAGTGCTGTGTGAGCGTTGAAAGGAGTCACCTAAGGACATAAGCTCTATGGGTGGGTCACAATAGTCTTCACCCTGTATACTCTCCTTCTTCTGGTCTGATCTGAAAACACAGAATTTGTAAATCAATGTAATATGTGTAAAATCCAATCAGGTGTCTGCAAGATTCTAAAATGGATTAAATATTTATTTATTTTTATTTCACCTTTATTTAACCAGGTAGGCAAGTTGAGAACAAGTTCTCATTTACAATTGCGACCTGGCCAAGATAAAGCAAAGCAGTTCGACACATATAACAACACAGAGTTACACATGGAGTAAAACAAACATACAGTCAATAATACAGTAGAAAAATAAGTCTATATACAATGTAAGCAAATTAGGTGAGAAGGGAGGTAAAGGCAAAAAAGGCCATGGCGGCAAAGTAAATACAATATAGCAAGTAAAACACTGGAATGGTAGTTTTGCAATGGAAGAATGTGCAAAGTAGAAATAAAAATAATGGGGTGCAAAGGAGCAAAATAAATTAATTAATTAAATACAGTTGGGAAAGAGGTAGTTGTTTGGGCTAAATTATAGGTGGGCTATGTACAGGTGCAGTAATCTGTAAGATGCTCTGACAGTTGGTGCTTAAAGCTTGTGAGGGAGATAAGTGTTTCCAGTTTCAGAGATTTTTGTAGTTCGTTCCAGTCATTGGCAGCAGAGAACTGGAAGGAGAGGCGGCCAAAGAAAGAATTGGTTTTGGGGGTGATTAGAGAGATATACCTGCTGGAGCGTGTGCTACAGGTGGGAGATGCTATGGTGACCAGCGAGCTGAGATAAGGGGGGACTTTACCTAGCAGGGTCTTGTAGATGACATGGAGCCAGTGGGTTTGGCGACGAGTATGAAGCGAGGGCCAGCCAACGAGAGCGTACAGGTCGCAATGGTGGGTAGTATATGGGGCTTTGGTGACAAAACGGATTGCACTGTGATAGACTGCATCCAATTTGTTGAGTAGGGTATTTGAGGCTATTTTGTAAATGACATCGCCAAAGTCGAGGATTGGTAGGATGGTCAGTTTTACAAGGGTATGTTTGGCAGCATGAGTGAAGGATGCTTTGTTGTGAAATAGGAAGCCAATTCTAGATTTAACTTTGGATTGGAGATGTTTGATATGGGTCTGGAAGGAGAGTTTACAGTCTAACCAGACACCTAAGTATTTGTAGTTGTCCACGTATTCTAAGTCAGAGCCGTCCAGAGTAGTGATGTTGGTCAGGCGGGTAGGTGCAGGTAGCGATCGGTTGAAGAGCATGCATTTAGTTTTACTTGTATTTAAGAGCAATTGGAGGCCATGGAAGGAGAGTTGTATGGCATTGAAGCTTGCCTGGAGGGTTGTTAACACAGTGTCCAAAGAAGGGCCAGAAGTATACAGAATGGTGTCGTCTGCGTAGAGGTGGATCAGAGACTCACCAGCAGCAAGAGCGACCTCATTGATGTATACAGAGAAGAGAGTCGGTCCAAGAATTGAACCCTGTGGCACCCCCATAGAGACTGCCAGAGGTCCGGACAGCAGACCCTCCGATTTGACACACTGAACTCTATCAGAGAAGTAGTTGGTGAACCAGGCGAGGCAATCATTTGAGAAACCAAGGCTGTCGAGTCTGCCGATGAGGATGTGGTGATTGACAGAGTCGAAAGCCTTGGCCAGATCAATGAATACGGCTGCACAGTAATGTTTCTTATCGATGGCGGTTAAGATATCGTTTAGGACCTTGAGCGTGGCTGAGGTGCACCCATGACCAGCTCTGAAACCAGATTGCATTGCAGAGAAGGTATGGTGAGATTCGAAATGGTCGGTAATCTGTTTGTTGACTTGGCTTTCAAGGCCTTAGAAAGGCATGGTAGGATAGATATAGGTCTGTAGCAGTTTGGGTCAGAAGTGTCCCCCCTTTGAAGAGGGGGATGACTGCAGCTGCTTTCCAATGTTTGGGAATCTCAGATGACACGAAAGAGAGGTTGAACAGGCTAGTAATAGGGGTGGCAACAATTTCGGCAGATCATTTTAGAAAGAAAGGGTCCAGATTGTCTAGCCTGGCTGATTTGTAGGGGTCCAGATTTTGCAGCTCTTTCAGAACATCAGCTGAACGGATTTGGGAGAAGGAGAAATGGGGAAGGCTTGGGCGAGTTGCTGTTGGGGGTGCAGTGCTGTTGACCGGGGTAGGAGTAGCCAGGTGGAAAGCATGGCCAGCCGTAGAAAAATGCTTGTTGAAATTCTCAATTATGGTGGATTTATCAGTGGTGACAGTGTCTCCTATCTTCAGTGCAGTGGGCAGCTGGGAGGAGGTGTTCTTATTCTTCATGGACTTTACAGTGTCCCAGAACTTTTTTGAGTTAGTGTTCCAGGAAGCAAATTTCTGCTTGAAAAAGCTAGCCTTGGCTTTTCTAACTGCCTGTGTATAATGGTTTCTAGCTTCCCTGAACAGCTGCATATCACGGGGACTGTTCGATGCTAATGCAGAACGCCATAGGATGTTTTTGTGTTGGTTAAGGGCGGTCAGGTCTGGGGAGAACCAAGGGCTATATCTGTTCCTGGTTCTACATTTCTTGAATGGGGCATGTTTATTTAAGATGGTTTGGAAGGCATTTAAAAGGCATCCTCTACTGACGGATACCCCGGCCAGGTCGATTAGAAAGGCCTGCTCGCTGAAGTGTTTCAGGGAGCGTTTTACAGTGATGAGTGGAGTTCGTTATAACAAATTCCTCTTCAATCTACACACAATACCCCATAATGACAAAGCGAAAAACAGGTTTTTATCATTTTTCACAAATGTATAAAAAAAGAATTTAAAGGAAAAAAAAGAAATACCTTATTTAAATAAGTATTCAGACCCTTTGCTATGAGACTCGATATTGAGCTCAGCTGCATCCTGTTTCCATTTATCATAATTGAGATGTTTCTACAACTTGATTGGAGTCCACCTGTGGTAAATTCAATTACTTGGACATGATTTGTAAAGGCACACACCTGTCTATATAAGGTCCCACAGTTGACAGTGCATGTCAGAGCAAAAACCAAGCCATGAGGTCGAAGGAATTGTCCATAGAGCTCAGAGACAATAATGTGTCTAGAAGCAGATCTGGGGAAGGGTACTGAAGCATTTCTGCAGCATTGAATGTCCCCAAGACCACAGTGGCCTCCATTATTCTTAAATGGAAGAAGTTTGGAACCACCAAGACTCCTCCTAGAGCTGGTCGCCCGGCCAAACTGAGCAACCGGGGGAGAAGGGCCTTGGTCAGGGAGGTGACCAAGAACCCGATGGTCACTCTGACAGAGTTCCTCTGTGGAGATGCAGGAACCTTCCAGAAGGTCAACCATCTCTCTCAATCAGGCCTTTATGGTAGAGTGGCCAGACAGAAGCCACTCCTCAGTAAAAGGCACATGACAGCCTGCTTGGAGTTTGCCAAAAGGCACCTGAAGGACTCAGACCATGAGAAACAAGATTCTCTGGTCTGATTAATCCAAGATTGAACTCTTTGGCCTGAATGCCAAGTATCACGTCTGAAGGAAACCCGGCACCATCCCTACGGTGAAGCATGGTGGTGGCAACATCATGCTGTGGGGATGTTTTTCAGCGACAGGGACTGGGAGACATGTCAGGATCGAGGGAAAGATGAACGGAGCACAGTACAGAGAGATTCTTGATGAAAACCGGCTCCGGAGAACCCAGGACCTCAGACTGGTGCAAAGGTTCACCTTCCAACAAGACAACGAACCTAAGCACACAGCCAAGACAACTCCGGAGTGTCCTTGAAGGGCCCAGCCGGAGCAAGGACTTGAACCCGATCTAACATCTCTGGAGAGACCTGAAAATAGCTGTGCAGCGACTCTCCTCTTCTAACCTGACAGAGCTGGAGAGGATCTGCAGAGAAGAATGGGAGAAACTCCCCAAATACAGGTGTGTCAAGCTTGTAGTGTCATACCCAAGAAGACTCAAGGCTGTAATCTCTGCCAAAGGTGCTTCAACAAAGTACTGAGTAAAGGGTCTGAATACTTATAAATGTCATATATCTGTTTATTTTTTATACATTTGCAAACATTTCTAAAAACCTATTTTGCTTTGTCGTTGTGTGGTATTGTGTGTAGATTGAAGAGGGGAAAAAAACATTTAATCAATTTTAGAATAAGGCTGTAACGTCACAAAATGTGAAAAAAGTCCAGGGGTCTGAACACTTTCCGAATGCACTGCATGTCTGGGAAACTGGCCCCAAGAGCATTGCTTATGTCCTTAGAAGACTTCTCTCACACATCTTGTTTAGACTATTGACCCCATGATGCCTTTCTCTCCCTGTCTCCTCTCCCCCTTTAGCGGTCCCAACAGTGAGCAGCGAGCACCGCGTCATGTGATGTGAAGTGTGTCTGTCGACCCTAAAGCCTTGACCTCTCACCCCTGACCCCGTGAGGTCACAGATGGTCCATATCTGGCCCGACCCAGGAGACTTCCTCCTCCATCCTGATCCTCAACATCAGTCAGTGAGCAGTGTGTTGTGTTCCGGCTGAACGCTCCAACGGCATCCTGACCACCACCTAACACCACCCACCACCTTGGGCATGCCTCAGGTACACCACTGATCTCTGTATATCCTAACACCACCCACCACCTTGGGCATGCCTCAGGTACACCACTGATCTCTGTATATTCTGTGTCGTACTAAGAGTTGTTTTTTAGCTGTTTTATTTGAGTGAAGGTGATACAATTGCTTTCCAACTTGAATATCGATATTAATTGACTGTCTAAATATCTTGTCCGGTAATAATACATGTACAACAGAGATTGTGATTCTGATTACAGACAATATATTTAGACGGACGTTCTATTCTGTTTGTAATGGTGCTCGTGAAAATGGTAGCTCAGCAGAGTAATGTGTGTCTGTGTGTGTGTCCTATAGCCGGGCATGAATGGGATGGAGCCTGCGTTTGGCGAGGCGTATGGGAGCCGTGGCTGTCTCCTCAGCCCCTACCCCCTGGCTGTCTCCCCTCTAGGGGGCAGGACCGAATATGACCAGGTAACTAACTCACTAACTGCTTGTAATTGCTTCTAAGGTCCAGGTGTCTGACACATGAACATGTGTTTATAATGTGTCAGTCTTGTCCTTGTATTCTGCTCTACTACCACACTGCCTGGACTGCATGTTATTACACTGGCAGAACATAGTAATAACAGTGTTAACAGACATACCTGTTTATTATGGTGACGTCACCACAGAGCTGTAATGAACAAGACTCTATTTCTGTAACATAGATCAATGTAAAGTAACGACACATTCTGGCCATGTCAACAATGAACAATGCTCTTCTCCCTCCCTCCCTCCCTCCCTCCCTCCCTCCCTCCCTCCCTCCCTCCCTCCCTCCCTCCCTCCCTCCCTCCCTCCCTCCCTCCCTCCCTCCCTCCCTCCCTCTCTCCTTACCTCAGAGCGTGCTCCTGATGCTGGGCTCTCCAGCGACGCCGCGGAAACGGCCCTTCGAGTTGCTAAGCGACCTGGTGGACGACGGGGGCTTCGGCGAGGAGCTGCACGTGGAGCGTTGGGACGTGTCGGCGCTGGATGACATCACGCGCTACACCAAGCTGGGCCTCGGGGGGGAGCTTGCGAGCACCGAGGACGCCGTGCTGATGGGCCGTTGGAGCGGGACCCGGGAGGAAGAGGAGGAGGAGAGGAGGAAGAGGAAGGCACAGGCCATAGCTCAGCAGCAGACCTCACATGTAACCACGATGATGATAACGCATCTCCACGGAAACGGCATCACAATGACCCCCGACCCCTGTCTAGGCCACGCCCAGAGAGGCAGGGTGGTCAGAGAGCAGGTGGGACTTGATGTTACCATGGCGATGGAAAGGGTGACAGAAAAAGGAGGACAGGATGGGGGGATGAGGGTTCCTACGGTGGAGGTGTACCAGGTGGCAGAGGAGGAGGAGGTTGCCGCAGCTGTGTTGGCAGCCGCGGAAGTCGTTGCTGCGGTGACGGAGCCGTCTGGGATTCTTCCGGGGGGGTCAGTGTTGGAACACAACTACTCTCTGACCCAGGGGGGGGATAGACCCTCGCCCTCCAGCCCCAGCTCTGAGACAGAGACAGAAGAGGAGGTAGAGGGGCAGGAGGAGGGAGAGAGGGAGGAGGAGGAGAGGGAAGAGCAAGAAGGGGTATTGTTGGAGGAGGAGGAAGAAGAGGAGGAGGAGGAAGGGGAGGACGGAGCAGGGGATGAGACTGCGGTGGAAGCAGAACTGTCCAGCTCGTCAGAAACAGAATTTGGTGAGTTCTGGAGTTCTGGATTCTGGAGTTCTGGAGTTTATGATGTCATCTCAGAGACTTGATATGACCTATTAGGTCATAGCTATGTCACTTTTTCTACTCTATTTTCTTGTGCGTATCTTCTGTCATTCCTGCAAATTTGAAATGTTTCGGTTGAGCCAATCTCAGCCATTTGATATCAGACAAGACAGTAACTGAATTGTGTTCATGAAACATCACTCTGCCTTGTTTTGGTGGCTATTGTCACACTCCTATTGTTGTATGGTGTGTGTGTTTGTCTGGCGGAGTGTGTGTGTGTGTGTGTTTGTCTGGCGGAGTGTGTGTGTGTGTTTGTCTGGCTGTGTGTGTGTGTGTGTGTTTGTCTGGCGGTGTGTGTGTGTTTGTCTGTGTGTGTGTGTGTGTTGTCTGGCGGTGTGTGTGTGTGTGTGTGTTTTGTCTGGCGGTGTGTGTGTGTGTTTGTCTGGCGGAGTGTGTGTGTTGTCTGGCGGAGTGTGTGTGTGTGTGTGTGTGTGTGTGTGTGTTGTGTGTGTGTGTGTGGTGTGTGTGTGTGTGTGTGTGTGTGTTTGTCTGGCGGAGTGTGTGTGTGTGTTTGTGTGTGTGTTTGTCTGGCGGAGTGTGTGTGTTTGTCTGGCGGTGTGTGTGTTTGTCTGGCGGTGTGTGTGTTTGTCTGAGTGAGTGTGTGTTTGTGTGTTTGTCTGGCGGAGTGTGTGTGTGTGTTGTGTCTGGCGGAATGTGTATGTGTGTGTTTTTGTGTGGCGGTGTGTGTGGTGTGTGTGTGTGTTTGTCTGGCGGTGTGTGTGTGTGTGTGTGTGTGTGTGTGTGTCTGGCTCACAGGAGGTTGGTGGCATCTTAATTGGGGAGGAGACTGGTGGTAAAGGCTGGAGCAGAATCAGTGGAATGGTCCCATAGATCAAACATGGTTTCCATTTTCTCCGTTCCAGACATTATTATGATCCGTCCTCCCCAGCAGCCTCCACTGGTCTGGCTGTGTATGTGAGAGCGAGAGTGAGCGGTATGTGTGCCTGGTCTGTGGTGTGTGTGTGTCTTTGTCCGGTGGTGTGTATATGTGTGTCTGTCTGTGTTACTCCCTCTAGAAGTCAAGGTGTTTGAGACAGACTGGATGACCCTGGTCCCCCCCCACACACACACACACACTGTTACATCACTAGCTACATAACCAAGCAGTGAAGGCTCTCAGTCTGAGTCAGACAGCCTCCAGTTGAAAGCCAGGGGGTGAAGCCCAGTTTACAGGGAACAGGGACATGAGTGCTGACTGGAGGAATGTTGAGAGCACTGGAGTGGATTATGTATTGGGAAAGAACCTGCTGCCTATGCAGATCTTCTTATTTGTGTGTGTGGGTTTATTTTTATAGAGGAGCATTTAGTTGTGTGTGCGCATATGTTAACATATTTTTCTATTCGGTGTGTGTGTGTGTCTACGTGTGTGTGTGTCTACGTGTGTGTGTGTCTACGTGTGTGTGTGTGTCTACGTGTGTGTGTCTGTGTATCATCTCTGACGTCCCTGTCCCTCTCCAGAGGTGGAACCAGAGCAGGGGGGTGGTCCAGGGGAACGGCCCCAGAAGAGAAGGTGTTTCTGGGAGTACCGCCACGCTCACGCACGGGACTCTGGGAGACAGAAGAAGACTGGAGGGGAGGTCAGATGGTCCCTCTCCTGGAGATGGTCCCTCTCCTGGAGCTCTAGCACCCTACCCCTACCTAGTACCCTATACCGCAGAGAGGGTAAGCACAGCACCCTACACCCTACCTAGTACCTATACCGCAGAGAGGGTAAGCACGCTAGCACCCTACCTAGTACCCTATACCGCAGAGAGGGTAAGCACACTAGCACCCTACCTAGTACCCTATACCGCAGAGAGGGTAAGCACGCTAGCACCCTACCTAGTACCCTATACCGCAGAGAGGGTAAGCACACTAGAACTACTTAGCACACCTTGTAAACTACCTAGTACCCTATACGGCAGAGAGGGTAAGCACACTAGAACTACTTAGCACACACCTTGTAAACTACCTAGTACACTACCTAGAGAGGGTAAGCACACTAGAACTACTTAGCACACCTTGTAAACTACCTAGTACCCTATACGGCAGAGAGGGTAAGCACACTAGAACTACTTAGCACACCTTGTAAACTACCTAGTACACTACCCAGAGGGTAAGCACACTAGAACTACTTAGCACACCTTGTAAACTACCTAGTACACTACCCAGAGGGTAAGCACACTAGAACTACTTAGCACACCTTGTAAACTACCTAGTACACTACCCAGAGGGTAGGCACTCTGCCTCGTCACTTCTTCTTCTCTGCGGTCATTAACTTATCGTGAGTGCTTAGTGCTGCTGGTTCGTAACTCATCCCTCTCTCCTCAGGAAAGAAAGGAAGGCGCAAAGCGAGGAAGACTGACGCCAGTGACCTGACCCCTAACCCTGTGAAGCTCACAAACATCGGCGAACAGCTGCAGAAACTCAACGCCACCATAGATGGGATGGGTCCTGTTAACGACCTGCCTGTTGTGGCCAGGGCACGCTCACGCAAAGAGAAGAACAAACTAGCTTCCAGGTACGAAGGGAGGGAGGGAGAGAAGTTTATTCGTTGTTAGGCCCACAGAACAACACCATCTCTATCTATCTAATCTGATGGAGTGTGTCCTGACAGTACTTGTGTGTTCACAGGGCCTGTTCGGTTGAAGAAGAAAGCGCAACACGAAGCCAACAAGATCAAGCTGTGGGGACTCAACCAGGAGTACGGTTAGTACCAACATGGCAACCCTAACCCTCCTCTCCCTTTCCTTCCTCTATAAAACATGGCAACCAAGGCCTCCTTTCCTTTCCTTCCTTTCAAAACCTGGCAACCCTAACCCTCCTCTCCCTTTCCTTCCTCTACAAACCTGGCAAACAAGGCCTCCCTTTCCTCCAAAACCTTTCCTTCCTTCCTCTATAAAACCTGGCAACCAACCCTCCTTTCCCTTTCCTTCCTTTCAAAACCTGGCAACCCTAACCCTGCTCTCCCTTTCCTTCCTCTACAAAACCTGGCAACCAAGGCCTCCTTTCCCTTTCCTTCCAAAACCTGGCAACCCTAACCCTCCTCTCCCTTTCCTTCCTCTATAAAACCTAACCCTAACCCTCCTCTCCCTTTCCTTCCTCTACAAAACCTGGCAACCAAGGCCTCCTTTCCCTTTCCTTCCTTTCAAAACCTGGCAACCCTAACCCTGCTCTCCCTTTCCTTATACAAATACATTCCACACAAATTAAATTAAATGGATCCTCTATTGTTTTAAATTCAACCTAGGATCAAAAAAATAGACCATTCCCTGGCAACCAAGGCCATTCAACCTTTCCAACTTTAGACCTTCCCCTATCCAAACCTTGACCATCAACCTGACAATTCAACCTAGGGTTTAACTAAAAATAGACTTCAACACCATCTGTAATTCAGAGGTCCAACTAAACATAGACCATCAACCTGTAAAATAGACAATTCAACCTAGGGTTTAACTAAAAATAGACAATTCAACCTAGGATCCAACTAAAATAGACAATTCAACCTAGGTCCAACTAAAAATAGACACCATCTGACAATTCAACCTAATCCAACTAAAAATAGACAATTCAACCATCTGTAATCAACCTAGGGTCCAACTAAAAATAGACAATTCAACCTAGGTCCAACTAAAAATAGACAATTCAACCTAGTAAAAATAGACAATTCAACCTAGGGTTTAACTAAAAATAGACAATTCAACCTAGGGTCCAACTAAACATAGACAATTCAACATAAAAATAGACAATGTAATTCAACCTAGGAACTAAAAATAGACAACTAAACTAAAATAGACAATTCAACCTAGTAATCCAACTAAAATAGACAATTCAACCTAGGGTCCAACTAAAATAGACAATTCAACCTAGGTCCAACTAAACATAGACAATTCCATCTGACAATTCAACCTAGGGTCCAGACAACCTAGGGTCCAACTAAACATAGACAATTCAACCTAGGGTCCAACTAAACATAGACAATTCAACCTAGGGTCCAACTAAACATAGACAATTCAACCTAGGGTCCAACTAAAAATAGACAATTCAACCTAGGGTCCAACTAAACATAGACAATTCAACCTAGGGTCCAACTAAACATAGACAATTCAACCTAGGGTCCAACTAAACATAGACAATTCAACCTAGGGTCCACCATCTGTAATCAACCTAGAGGTCCAACTAAAAGACAATTCAACCTAGCACCATCTAAACATAGAATTCAACATAGACCAACCTAGGGTCCAACTAAACATAGACAATTCAACCTAGGGTCCAACTAAACATAGACAATTCAACCTAGGGTCCAACTAAACATAGACAATTCAACTGGGTCCAACTAAACATAGACAATTCAACCTAGGGTCCAACTAAACATAGACAATTCAACCTATCTCCAACTAAACATAGACAATTCAACCTAGGGTCCAACTAAACTGAAATCCAACTAAACATAGACAATTCAACCTAGGGTCCAACTAAACATAGACAATTCATCTGTCCAACTAAACAGACAATTCAACCTAGGGTCCAACTAAACATAGACAATTCAACCTAGGGTCCAACTAAACATAGACAATTCAACCTAGGGTCCAACTAAACATAGACAATTCAACCTAGGGTCCAACTAAACATAGACAATCTCAACCTAGGTCCAACTAAACATAGACAGAAAGTCCAACTAAACATAGACAATTCAACTGGGTCCAATAAACATAGACAATTCAACCTAGGGTCCAACTAAACATAGACTGTCAACCAGAGGGTCCAACTAAACATAGACAATTCAACCTCCAACTAAACATAGACAATTCAACCTAGGGTCCAACTAAACATAGACAATTCAACCTAGGGTCTGTAAACATAGACAATTCAACCTAGGGTCCAACTAAACATAGACAATTCAACCTAGGGTCCAACTGGTTAGACAATTCAACCTAGGATCCAACTAAACATAGACAATTCAACCTAGGGTCCAACTTTTAACCTAGGGTCCAACTAAACATAGACAATTCAACCTAGGTCCAACTAAACATAACAATTCTGGGTCCAACTAAACATTTGTCTTTTAGGAGGCTGGTTGAAATTTGTTAGTGATAATCAACTGGGAATTTGTCTTTTTCAACCAGGAGGCTGGTTGAACATCAATTTAATTTGATTTTTCAATTTTATCTCAAGTTATTCGCCATTCTGGGATTTGTCTTTTAGGAGGCTGGGATTGAGACGATTGAAAGACTCAGTCACAAAGAAATCTACATCTCAACACAATTCAATATCACTTTTAGAAAGCCTTTAACATTAGTGGTAACACTGGGATTTGTCTTTTAGGTTCTGGTTGGTTGAAGGCAGCAAAGTAATAGTACAGCCTGGGATTTGTCTTGTTGAGGTTCACCTACATGTCTTCTCATGTCCTCATGAAAGCAGGTAGGAGATGATTACTATAATAATCTGAACAGAATCTTAAACAGCGTTGGGATCTGTAATTTAGAGGCTGGTTCTGTAATCAGAGGTGATCTGTAATCCAGAGGTTTCCACCATCTGTAATCCAGAGGTCGTCACCATCTGTAATCCAGAGGTCGCTTGCACCATCTGTAATCCAGAGGTCGCTTGCACCATCTGTAATGAGGTCGAACCATCTGTAATCCAGAGGTCGCTTGCACCATCTGTAATCCAGAGGTCGCTCACCATCTGTAATCCAGGTCATTTGGTTGTGCTGTCAGATAGTGATATAACACGTTCATATTCCCACTTCAACTGTGTTGTGCGTTTAAATGCAGAAAAGTCAGTGAAACACATTTAGACATCTGTAACCAAAACATGTTTTCCCATTGGGATTAGTCACTCAAAGCAAGTGATAATATGGGATTTGTCTTTTAGGCTTGGTTGAGCATAGTGATAACACTGGGAATTGTCTTTTAACAATAACACTGGGATTTGTCTTTTAGGAGGCCCAGTGTCTTTGTCTTTAGTAGGCTTGAAAAGCCGTGATAACACATCCACTCAAAGCAAGTGATAACATGGGATTTGTCTTTTAGGAGGCTGGGAGCGTTTGTAAAAGCAAGTCCACTGGGATTTGTCTTTAGGTCTGGTTGAAAGCTAGTGATAACACTGTCCGTCTTTTAGGAGGCTGGTTGAAAGCATAATAACACTGGACGGTTGGTTGAAAGCATATTAACACTGGGATTTGTCTTTTAGGAGCAGCGTTGAAAGCATAGTGATAACACTGGGATTTGTCTTTTAGGAGGCAGGCTGTCCATAGTGCTCATCCACTACTTCTGGCTGTCTTTTTGAAGAAGATAAAGGTTGAAATCTGATTGAGGTGAAAGTACCATTTCCCAGCAGCAAGCGCTCATAAAACAATCCCTTCCCAGGTCTCCTTTACTAGGCTGTCCGTGCTCATCCACTCACAACATATTACCTCCCAGCAGCGCTCGTAAAACAATCCCTTCCCAGGTCTCCTTTACTAGGCTGTCCGCGCTCATCCACTCACAACATATTACCTCCCAGCAGCGTTCGTAAAACAATCCCTTCCCAGGTCTCCTTTACTAGGCTGTCCGCGCTCATCCACTCACAACGTATTACCTCCCAGCAGCGTTCGTAAAACAATCCCTTCCCAGGTCTCCTTTACTAGGCTGTCCGTGCTCATCCACTCACAACGTATTACCTCCCAGCAGCGTTCGTAAAACAATCCCTTCCCAGGTCTCCTTTACTAGGCTGTCCGTGCTCATCCACTCACAACGTATTACCTCCCAGCAGCGTTCGTAAAACAATCCCTTCCCAGGTCTCCTTTACTAGGCTGTCCGTGCTCATCCACTCACAACGTATTACCTCCCAGCAGCGCTCTAAAACAATCCTTCCCAGGTCTCCTTTACTAGGCTGTCCGTGCTCATCCACTCACAACGTATTACCTCCCAGCAGCGCTCGTAAAACAATCCCTTCCCAGGTCTCCTTTACTAGGCTGTCCGTGCTCATCCACTCACAACGTATTACCTCCCAGCAGCGTCGTAAAACAATCCCTTCCAAGGTCTCCTTTACTAGGCTGTCCGTGCTCATCCACTCACAACGTATTACCTCCCAGCAGCGTTCGTAAAACAATCCCTTCCCAGGTCTCCTTTACTAGGCTGTCCGTGCTCATCCACTCACAACGTATTACCTCCCAGCAGCGTTCGTAAAACAATCCCTTCCCAGGTCTCCTTTACTAGGCTGTCCGTGCTCATCCACTCACAACGTATTACCTCCCAGCAGCGTTCGTAAAACAATCCCTTCCCAGGTCTCCTTTACTAGGCTGTCCGTGCTCATCCACTCACAACGTATTACCTCCCAGCAGCGCTCGTAAAACAATCCCTTCCAAGGTCTCCTTTACTAGGCTGTCCGTGCTCATCCACTCACAACGTATTACCTCCCAGCAGCGCTCGTAAAACAATCCCTTCCCAGATCTCCTTTACTAGGCTGTCCGTGCTCATCCACTCACAACGTATTACCTCCCAGCAGCGCTCGTAAAACAATCCCTTCCAAGGTCTCCTTTACTAGGCTGTCCGTGCTCATCCACTCACAACGTATTACCTCCCAGCAGCGCTCGTAAAACAATCCCTTCCCAGGTCTCCTTTACTAGGCTGTCCGTGCTCATCCACTCACAACGTATTACCTCCCAGCAGCGTTCGTAAAACAATCCCTTCCCAGGTCTCCTTTACTAGGCTGTCCGTGCTCATCCACTCACAACGTATTACCTCCCAGCAGCGTTCGTAAAACAATCCCTTCCCAGGTCTCCTTTACTAGGCTGTCCGTGCTCATCCACTCACAACGTATTACCTCCCAGCAGCGTTCGTAAAACAATCCCTTCCAAGGTCTCCTTTACTAGGCTGTCCGTGCTCATCCACTCACAACGTATTACCTCCCAGCAGCGTTCGTAAAACAATCCCTTCCCAGATCTCCTTTACTAGGCTGTCCGTGCTCATCCACTCACAACGTATTACCTCCCAGCAGCGTTCGTAAAACAATCCCTTCCCAGGTCTCCTTTACTAGGCTGTCCGTGCTCATCCACTCACAACGTATTACCTCCCAGCAGCGTTCGTAAAACAATCCCTTCCCAGGTCTCCTTTACTAGGCTGTCCGCGCTCATCCACTCACAACGTATTACCTCCCAGCAGCGTTCGTAAAACAATCCCTTCCCAGGTCTCCTTTACTAGGCTGTCCGTGCTCATCCACTCACAACGTATTACCTCCCAGCAGCGTTCATAAAACAATCCCTTCCCAGGTCTCCTTTACTAGGCTGTCCGTGCTCATCCACTCACAACGTATTACCTCCCAGCAGCGGGGAATGGAAAGAGACGTCTGTTACACGAAACACCAAGAAGTGTAAAGACAGAATGAATGTGTCCACTGCTGTCCGCGGGCCTTTCAGCCACTCTTCTCTGCCTTGGCAAAATGTCAGTGTTCTCGTCCACCCACATGGCGTTTTGGAGCGTAGGCTATACCACCCGTTTTCATGTCCATTTGCTCATTTCTCATGCATCTGACATGCGGTAATGATAAATAACGGTGTAATATCCTACAGTTTTCTAGACACCAAATATGACCCACATTTCCTCGTTGAAATGACGTGGTGCCCATTGGGAAGCTACAGATGCAGGATCTTCATTTTGAGTTTGCTACAGTGGGAAAATAATCCTGCAACAACAGGGAATCTGAATTATTATGTGGATTATAATTTCTTGTAGGGGTTGATACATTTTACATTAGGGCAAAATAAGTCTGACATTTTAAAGTGGAAATTACAAACTTTAGAAGCCTTTGTAAACCTCGAATACACTGCAAGTTTTAATTTCCTGCTGTGCAGGAAAATTCTCAGCAACAGAAGACGGATCAAATGAAGATCCTCCATCTCTGTATTGTACATCTGCATAATGGTTTCTATGGTACAGCAGTAGGGGAACATAGAACAAAGACGCTGTCCCCCGCTGCTCCTCTCCTCTGTAAAACAACCCGCTCTGTGTATCAGGTAGAACATTGAAGTGACGCTGATGGGAATGCAACACAGCACAACGCCTGTAGTGGAGCTGAAGTGTAACCCTCCCTCCCTCTTTCCCTAGTTGGACCTAACCCTCCTTTCCCTCCAGATAAACCTAGCAACCCTACCCTCCCCCAAACCAAACCTGGCAACCCTACCCTCCCCCCCCAAACCAAACCTGGCAACCCTACCCTCCCCCAAACCAAACCTGGCAACCCTACCCTCCCCAAACCAAACCTGGCAACCCTACCCTCCCCCAAACCAAACCTGGCAACCCTACCCTCCCCCAAACCAAACCTGGCAACCCTACCCTCCCCCAAACCAAACCTGGCAACCCTACCCTCCCCCAAACCAAACCTGGCAACCCTACCCTCCCCCAAACCAAACCTGGTAACCCTACCCTCCCCCAAACCAAACCTGGCAACCCTACCCTCCCCCAAACCAAACCTGGCAACCCTACCCTCCCCCAAACCAAACCTGACAACCCTCCCCCCCAAACCAAACCTGGCAACCCTACCCTCCCCCAAACCAAACCTGGCAACCCTACCCTCCCCCAAACCAAACCTGGCAACTCAAAACCTCTTCTCCCCTTTCCTCTGACCAAACCCGGCAACTTCCCCACCTCCCTCCCCTACCAAGTCCCATCCAAACCTGACAATCTCCCTCTGCTCTCCATCCTCTCCCCAGTCAAATCTCCCCTCCGCTTCCCCAGTCAAACCTGGCAACCCCGGGTTAACCTGTTGGAATCTTCCCAACAGCTCTTTTGTTGCTGGAATTCCAAACATTCCAGAAGGCGGGCCAACATTCCGCTGCCTGAACGGGCGGGGTCTTGTGATTTGGCCTTCGTCCCCTTCCTTCCCTCCATCCGTCACTAACAGAGGTCTAGGAGCTAGAGGCTAGGCAGGAGTTTCACCTCATTTGCTCCCCCTCTTCATTTCCTCCCTCTCTTCCTTGCTCTCTCTCTCACCCCCCATCAACCCATAAACACACACACTCCCCTCTCTCTTCCTCCTCATTTTATATGTGTGTACAAGCCTCATGTTTCCATGTGTATAAGCAGTGGACTGGGGAGTTCACTTCAAAATGACTGGAGCTGGGACACCTGCCAACTCTGGACAGCCTGACCTCCATTACTCTACAAAGTAGTGTGTGTGTGTGTGTGTATGTCCGTGTGTGTGTGTGTGTGTTTAGTGTCTCCCAGAGAGCCTGTCCTTTGGAGGCAATAGAAGGAAATCTGGAGCGAAGGATGTGTGTGAGAGGAGGGGAGGGCTGTGTCCCCTACAGGGAGATTATTATCTGTATTAAGGAGACAGAGAGCATTATGGGAACTGTCGTACATCATGCTGCATTATCCATCTTCTAACTGCCTGCCAACTGAAGCCCATTCAAATAGAGCACATTGATTTCATTATACTATGAACTGAATAGTATACTGCTACTTCAACAGATTTTGATGTGTGTGTGTGTGTATATAGAGAACCTTTTGGGGGCGTTGCTGAGGATCAAGGACGTGATTGGTCAGAGGGTGGAGCGCAGCGGAGAGGAGGTGGACAAAGATGAACGAGGGATGACCCAGAGACTGGAGGACATACTGAAAGAGTCCAGTGGTGAGGGAGGGAGGATGGGGGGGGTGATGACAGCTTTGCACACTCTTGGCATTCTCTTAACCAGCTTCACCTGGAATGCTTTTCCAATGGTCTTGAAGGAGTTCCCACATACGCTGAGCACTTATTGGCTGCTTTTCTTTCACTCTGCGGTCCAACTCGTCCCAAACCAACTCAATTTGGTTGAGGTCGGGGGATTGTGGAGTCCGGGGTTATCACTCTCCTTCTTGGTAAAATAGCCCTTACACAGCCTGGAGGTGTGTTGGGTCATTGTCCTGTTGAAAAACAAATGATAGTCCCTCTAAACCCAAATCAAATGGGGATGGCGTATCGCTGCAGAATGCTGTGGTAAACATGCTGGTTAAGTGTGCTTTGAATTCTAAATAAATCACAGGCAGTGTCACCAGCAAAGCACCCCCACACCATAACACCTCCTCCAGGCTTCACGGTGGGAAATACACATGGGGAGATCATCCGTTCACCCACACCACATCTCACAAAGACACGGCGGTTGGAACCAAAAATCTCCAATTTAGACTCCAGACCAAAGGACACATTTCCACTGGTCTAATGTCCATTGCTCATGTTTCTTGGCCCAAGCAAGTCTCTTCATATTATTGGTGTCCTTTAGTAGTGGTTTCTTTGCAGCAATTCGACCACGAAGGCCTGATTCACACAGTCTCCTCTGAACAATTGATGTTGAGATGTGTCTGTTACCTGAACTTTGTAAATAATTTATTTGGGCTGCAATTTCTGAGGCTGGTAACTCTAATGAGCTTATCCACTGCAGCAGAGGTAACTCTGGGTCTTCCTTTCCTGTGGCGGTCCTCATGAGAGCCAGTGTCATCTTAGCACTTGATGGTTTTTGCAACTGCACTTGAACTTTCAAAGTTCTTGACATTTTCCATATTGACTGACCTTCATATCTTAAAGTAATAATGGACTGTTGTTTATCTTTGCTTATTTGAGCTGTTCTTGCCATATTAATAATAATAATATGGATATTTTACCAAATAGGGTAAATATTCTGTATACCCTCTACCATGTCACAACACAACTGATTGGCTCAAATACATTAAGAAGGAAAGAAATTCCACAAATTATCTTTTAAGAAGGTACACCTGTTATTTGAAATGTATTCCTGGTGACTACCTCATGAAGCTGGTTGAGAGAATTTCAAGAGTGCACAAAGCTGTCATCAAGGCAAAAGCAGACTATTTAAAGAATAAAATATATTTTGATTTGTTTAACACCTTTTTTTTTGGTTACTACATGATTCCATATGTGTTCTTTCATAGTGTTGATGTCCTCACTATTATTGTACAATGTAGAAAATAAAGAAAAACCCCTGAATGAGTAGGTGCTCTAAAACTTTTGACCAGGAAAGTGTATGTTTGGGCTTCTTGTGGTCAATTTCCAGTCTACTAATTAATTGTAATTATGTTCTGGCCCCCTGACCATCCGCCCCAAGAAAGGGAGGGAAAGGAACGGAGGGAAGGGAGAGATGAAGGGAAAGGAAGGGAGGTAAAGAGGAAGGGAGGGAAAGGGAGGTAAAGAGGAAGGGAGGGAAAGGGAGGTAAAGAGGAAGGGAGGGAAAGGGAGGTAAAGAGAAAGGGAGGGAAATGAAGGGAGGGAGGGAAAGGGAGGGAAATGAAGGGAGGGAGGGAGGGGAGGGAAGGGAGGGAAGGGAGAGATGGAGGGAAAGGAAGGGAGGTAAAGAGAAAGAAAGGAAGGGAGGGAAAGGAAGGGATAGATGGAGGGAAAGGAAGGGATAGATGGAGGGAAAGGAAGGAAGGGAGGGATGGAGGGAAAGAAAGGGAGAGGTAGATGGAGGGAGAGTGGTAGATGGAGGGGGGGACGGCGGGAAAGGAAGGGAGAGATGGAGGGAAAGGAAGGGAGAGATGGAGGGAAGGGAGAGATGGAGGGGAAAGGAGGGGAGAGATGGAGGGAAAGAAATGGAGGTAAAGGGAGGGAAAGAAAGGGAGGGAAAGGAAGGGAAGGGAGGGAAAGGAAGGGAAGGAAGGAAGAGATGGAGGGAAAGGAAGGGAGAGATGGAGGGAAAGAAAGGAAGGGAGGGGACAGAGGGAAAGGAAGGGAGGTAAAGGGAGGGAAAGGAAGGGAGGGGACAGAGGGAAAGGAAGGGAGGTAAAGGGAGGGAAGGGAAGGGAGGGAAAGGAAGGGAAGGAAGGGAGAGATGGAGGGAAAGGCAGGGAGAGATGGAGGGAAAGGAAGGGAGAGATGGAGGGTTAAGGAAGGGAGAGAGGGAGGAGGAAAGGAGAGAGGGGAGGTAAAGGGAGGGGAGAGAGGGAGGAAAGGGAGGGAAAGGAAAGGAGAGAGGGAGGGGGAAAGGAAAGGGAGGGAAAGGAAAGGGAGGGAGGGGAAAGAAAGGGAGGGAAAGAAAGGGAAGGAAGGAGGGAGGGAGGGAGGGAAGGGAGAGATGGAGGGAAAGGAAGGAAGGGAGGGAAAGGAAGGGATAGATGGAGGGAAAGGAAGGGAGAGATGGAGGGAAAGGAAGGGAGAGATGGAGGGAAAGGAAGGGAGAGATGGAGGGAAAGGAAGGGAGGGAAAGGAAGGGAAGAAAGGGAGGGAAAGGAAGGGAAGGAAGGGAGGGAGGGAAGGGAGAGATGGAGGGAAAGGAAGGGAGGGAAAGGGAGGTAAAGAGAAAGGAAGGGAAGGAAGGTAGGGAAAGGGAGGGAAAGGAAGGGAGGGGAGGGAAGGAAGGGAGGGAAGGGAGAGAGGTAAAGAGAAAGAAAGGAAGGAAGGGAGGGAAGGAAGGGAAGGAAAGGAAGGGAGGGAAGATGGAGGGAGAGATAGATGGATGGGGCGGAGGGAAAGGAAGGGAGAGGAGGTGATGGAGGGAGGGAAAGGAAGGGAGAGGGGTAGATGGAGGGAGGGAAAGGAAGGGAGAGAGGTAGATGGAGGGAGGGGACGGAGGGAAAGGAAGGGAGAGAGTAGATGGAGGGGGTGGCGGATGGAAAGGAAGGGAGAGGGGAAGACACAGATTAGAAGCGTAAAGACACAGAGTTCAACAGGGGGAAAAGTTCTGTCTCTTCTGTATCTCTATTCTAACCTCAACATCTGTGTGTTCTCAGGTCCTCTAAAAAGAGCATGTATCTCTATTCTAACCTCAACATCTGTCTCAGGTCCTCTAGTGGCTGGACGGACCAAAGAGCTCTCTATTCTAACCTCAACATCTGTGTGTTCTCAGGTCCTCTAGTGGCTGGACGGACCAAAGAGCTTGTATCTCTATTCTAACCTCAACATCTGTGTGTTCTCAGGTCCTCTAGTGGCTGGACGGACCAAAGAGTTTGTCCAGAGGATCCTGGAGGTGAGTGGAGGGGGCTGACCAAGGCTGGGGCCAAGGGCAAAGACACACAGACCCCCTGCACCGGGAGAGGGGACAGCTGCCTAATGTACCCCCCATCACCCTGACCCCCCTGGACCGGGAGAGCAGACAGCTGCCTAATGTACCCCCCATCACCCCTGACCCCCCCCCCTGGACCGGGAAAGGAGACAGCTGCCTAATGTACCCCCCATCACCCCTGCCCCATCCTGGACCAGGAGAGGAGACAGCTGCCTAATGGACTGGCCAACACCACCAGCTCCCCTGCGACACCCCTCGGACACAGCCACCCACTCCTACCGTCCCCCACTACACTCTGTCACCTGGAGAATAGGTGGATGGAGAAAGGGATGGAGAAAGAGAGGGAGGAGCAGATGGAGGAGGTGGGGGAGACTGAGGTTTGAGTTCAATCCTCCTCTGTTTCAGCTCTGTTTCCTTCTGTCTCTTCAGTAGCGCTCTGTAACTCCTCACCTTCAGCTAATCACCAACACAGGCTAGCTGCTGACCATGTGTGTGAGTCAGCTGATCTGTGGCTCTATGTGAGTGTGTGTGTGCGTGTGTGTGTAGTATGAATGTGTGTGGTTGGTTTAATCTCTCCCTTCTTCAGTAAACTGTATTGGTATCCCATTGTGCCTATATGAATAGACATTGCACTGTTTGTAGATGATAGAGAAGTTGGCAGGGGGTTGGTATGAGGGTAGGGTAAAAAGAGAAGTGGGGGGGGGGGTCATGTTCAGTAGGCCACAACGTTCCTTGGAAGGCTCAGAAAAAAATAGACTGTATGGAACAGACATGCATCTCTGACATCTAGAGTCAGGAGTAATGTCTTCTCTATTCACAACATTGCTATCTGCAACGTTTAGCAGGCTTGGTTACACCCTCCTGGAATCAACCCTGCTAGTAAAGATCAGTGGGATGAGCCTCTTTTGACCAGCGAGCGACATAATTGGTGCTTGCCACAGAGGGCATAGATGAGCACTTTGATTCGTAGCTGTATCCTGTCTATTCCCCCTTGAGAAATACCTGGGTCCTGTTCATCAGGCACCAAACGTAACAAAAATGACTGAAACAGGGAATATTACCTGGACTTCTCCAATAAGAAATGCAAATGTTTGTTTTTTCCATTGCAAAACATCTTAAAACGTTTTGTTAGGTGCCCGAATGAACATGACCCTGAAAATGCAAGTTCCTTCTCTCAGAACCAACAGAGGATGAACTGTGATCACACCAAACATCAATGCAACTGTAGCAGCTAAGACTTGCGGAGCTTTCGTCACAGTTAGAAGAAAGAAAAATTAACTTTTTAAAAAGTAGCTATTAAATCCAACCGACCAAAGATGACACGAACAGCTGACATTTCAAAGAACTGAAATGAAAGCTGAAGTGATCGGCTGTTACCCAACCCTCTCACTCCTACTACTGCCGTTACCCAACCCTCTCACTCCTACTACTGCCGTTACCCAACCCTCTCACTCCTACTACTGCCGTTACCCAACCCTCTCACTCCTACTACTGCCGTTACCCAACCCTCTCCCTCCTACTACTGCCGTTACCCAACCCTCTCACTCCTACTACTGCCGTTACCCAACCCTCTCACTCCTACTACTGCCGTTACCCAACCCTCTCACCCAACCCTCTCCCTCCTACTACTGCCGTTACCCAACCCTCTCTACTGCCGTTACCCAACCCTCTCCCTCCTACTACTGCCGTTACCCAACCCTCTCCCTACTCCTACCCAACCCTCTCCCTGCCGTTACCCAACCCTCTCCCTCCTACTACTGCCGTTACCCAACCCTCTCCCTCCTACTACTGCCGTTACCCAACCCTCTCCCTCCTACTACTGCCGTTACCCAACCCTCTCAACTCCTCCTACTGCCGTTACCCAACCCTCTCCCTCCTACTACTGCCGTTACCCAACCCTCTCCCTCCTACTACTGCCGTCTCCCTCCTACCCAACCCCTCTCCCTCCTACTACTGCCGTTACCCAACCCTCTCCCTCCTACTACTGCCGTTACCCAACCCTCTCCCTCCTACTACTGCCGTTAACCCAACCCTCTCCCTCCTACTACTGCCGTTACCCAACCCTCCCTCCCTCCTACTAACCCTGCCGTTACCCAACCCTCTCCCTCCTACTACTGCCGTTACCCAACCCTCTCCCTCCTACTACTGCCGTTACCCAACCCTCTCCCTCCTACAACTGCCGTCACCCAACCCTCTCACCTCCTACTACTGCCGTTACCCAACCCTCTCCCTCCTACAACTGCCGTTACCCAACCCTCTCCCTCCTACTACTGCCGTTACCCAACCCTCTCCCTCCTACAACTGCCGTTACCCAACCCTCTCCCTCCTACTACTGCCGTTACCCAACCCTCTCACTCCCAACCCTACTGCCGTTACCCAACCCTCTCCCTCCTACTACTGCCGTTACCCAACCCTCTCCCTCCTACTGCCGTTACCCAACCCTCTCCCTCCTACTACTGCCGTTACCCAACCCTCTCCCTCCTACTGCCGTTACCCAATCATTGTATCATCAATCTGAAGATGAAGTTGAATTGATTAATTAAAAAAACGTTGATCGTTTTAATGTTTACCCTCACACATCCTTTATGAAAAGGATGCCTTTTGCTACCTGTATTATTGCCAAAAAAAAAAAGGTTGATTTGATACATCAATCAGACATTCATTAAATCACTGTTAACATTTAAATCTGAGAGGAGTGTTGGGTAAGGCTAGCGTATACAGGACATGCCCATAGAGATGAATAGAGGGTGCACTTTCCCATCTCTATGGAAGTGACTGAAAGCTCCTATAGGTCTGCCTTCAGTGCTACAGCATAACGCTGTCTGGGTGTTTGTGTTCGATATAAACAGAACACTAAGGGATGCGTCTGTCCTCCACGCCGTCTGCTTCGTCCCACTCCTAATGTCAACCTGTAGTGCACCTTCCTTTCTTAAAGGCAACAAGAGTCAACAGCTATTGTGGTGGAGCGTTTTTGTTCCATTTGTCGTTAAAGTTGTTTGTGTTTTGTTTACTCACAAAGCCATGCTCCCACAAAGTGGGGATGGTCTTTTAGCGACTAGAGTGTCTGAGTTCTGTTCTGCCCATACAGTTAGAAAGAGGGCCTATCTTTTTATTTTTTACAGCCCTCTTTCTACCTCTATGGTGCTGCCTTTGTTGGCCAAGCCAAAGGTGGTGTTGTAGCAGAAGTCTGACGTGATGCAGACCAGAGAACATTGTGTTTTCAAGGCCAGAGAGTGTCGTTGGTCACGCCAGTCACAAAACCTATTTGCACTGCGGTGGGTACAACCAAACACCTTCTAAAGAGTCATGTATCTGCACCTTTAAAAAAAAAACATGATGATTGATTGACAGCCTATTTGTTGTATTTGGTCATGGTTTTCAGCAACAGAAACTATTGTTGTCTGGGTCTGTAAATGGTGAATATGGTTTTTGGTTCGGTATACTATAATATACGGTGCTCTGGTGACATTTAACTTCTCACCTGAGCATCAATGTGGCAGAACATTCTGCTAACCTAGAAAGAGCAATGTTGTGTTAACCTAGAAAGAGCAATGTTGTGTTAACCTAGAAAGAGCAATGTTGTGTTAACCTTGAAAGAGCAATGTTGTGTTAACCTTGAAAGAGCAATGTTGTGTTAACCTAGAAAGAGCAATGTTGTGTTAACCTTGAAAGAGCAATGTTGTGTTAACCTTGAAAGAGCAATGTTGTGTTAACCTTGAAAGAGCAATGTTGTGTTAACCTTGAAAGAGCAATGTTGTGTTAACCTTGAAAGAGCAATGTTGTGTTAACCTAGAAAGAGCAATGTTGTGTTAACCTTGAAAGAGCAATGTTGTGTTAACCTTGAAAGAACAATGTTGTGTTAACCTTGAAAGAGCAATGTTGTGTTAACCTTGAAAGAGCAATGTTAACCTTGAAAGAGCAATGTTGTGTTAACCTTGAAAGAGCAATGTTGTGTTAACCTTGAAAGAGCAACGTTGTGTTAACCTTGAAAGAACAACGTTGTGTTAACCTGAAAGAGCAATGTTGTGTTAACCTTGAAAGAACAACGTTGTGTTAAAGGTTGTGTTAACCAATGCAGCCATTTTATCTTAATATCAAATATTTCTGGGTGAAAATAAAGTACCTGACTTTGTTCATCAGTCTTATGGCTTGGGGAAGAAGCTGTTAAGGAGCCCTTTGGACCTAGACTTGGCGCTCCTGTACCTCTTGCCGTGCCGTTCAGTGGAAATATATATAAAACACAGGAAATCTAAATTGTGTCTGCACTGGGCCTTTAACGTTGAAAGGGAAATGTTGTGTTAACATAGAGAGTGGAATGTTGTGTTCAAGTTGAAAGGCAAATGTTGTGTTTGAAGTGCCTACTAGATCTATGAGCCACATAACCTAAAGTATGCCTGAACAAAACAACCTAGCAATGAACATACCTACTGGCCACGGGTTGGTTGAATCACCGTTGTTTCCACTTCATTTCAATGAATTTATGTTGACCCAACGTGGAATAAACGTCTGTAGGTTTTCCCCCAACGATGTACGAAGTCAAAGCAACCAAACAAGAGAAGAAATAAATAAATACACGGCAGGACAATTTCAGAAGTGGGAGTGACAGATCACCATGGCGATGTTAAGCAATACTGTTCTGTTTTGTTTTTTCAAAGAGAACCAAGCTTGAGAAACCCGGGCTGCGTTCCAGAGCCAATGTTCCATTCTCACCTATGGAAAGTCCATCCATTAGAACGCCCCACCAGCGGGCTAAAGGGTCCTTTACCGTCAACTATTTGGCGCTCAGGTGCACCGGCTGCTGCTGTGGTGATGGTCCTCAAACTGAGCTGTGAAGATACATAGAAACACCAATGTCCTGTTTCAATACTGTAAAAAAACATCCTTCTCTTCCTTGACATTATCACTGATATGATTTTCAAGGAGGAGAGGAAAGAAGGAATGCAGCATTGTAAAAGTTTCAAACAGAGCAAGAGGACACGGGATGGTTATTACACAGTACAAAAATGTGAAAACTCCTATCGGGCTTCAATCTGGAACGTTTCCGTGTAACTTTGGTAGTCCTGAATGCAGCCCGGAGCACTAAGGGAACACGATGCCAAAGACAGATGGTGGCTGGATTTAAAAGAAGAGACACTGGAGAGGACGACCAAATGGACAGTCCGGTCTGACATTACGTTGAGGCACCTTTTACTAGGGGACAGGCCTCTTCCAAATCGCCCAAAACAACACAATGCTCTCTGAATGGTTTTTTAACACTACTCATAATGTGTATCATGATGAACTCACAAACACACGTTGTGATTTGAGCTCACAGTGGCTAGTAATGATCATCATCATCTCTTTTAGGGGTGAATAGTAACTTCCGCGTAAGTGACATTTTCCCATTGATTTCAATACACGACTGAGTGAAACTTCAACTCCAAGTCAGGACCTCTGTGTTCCAAATGTCCATACTATGTATTATGGAGCAATGTAGTGGGCAGATAGTGTTGTGTACCCAGTGGGCAAACGCTGGTTGAAGTCATATTTACAACTAGTTTATTACCAGAACTGGTTGTAATCTGGTCCTGATAAAGTCATTTCTGTCATGTCTTTCGAGCTGGTTAGTATTGAAATTGGAATGCAAGCCTTGGTGGATTGCCTCGCATCGGTGTTGGTAAAATGGTGGAGAGTGAGTGTTACTGTACTGTGGTTATATATTTCTCTCTCTGGGAGGCTTCTCTTCTCCACACACACACACCCGTGCCAGAACAGTCACACGATCTCTTCTCTGGCAGGAGCACTGCCCTCCTGCTGCTTTCTGCAACAACAACAACAACTGTAGAAATAACTAACAAACTCACAAACTGTTGTTTTTTTCCCTCCCACTTAGGCCTACACTAACTGGATTAGTTTTTCCCCTTCCTGTTCATGTACCGTTTCATGGGTTGTGTTTTGGGTTAACTTTGATGGAGCAGGAGTGGCGGCGAGGTCTTGGCAAGGACTCTCTCTACACTCTGCTAGCATTCCTCCCACTCACTCTGCTTCTCAGAACACTGTTTATGTTTTACCTTGAATAGAAGGGGGGTGCCAGGGGAAAGTAGTCGAGTCAGATCTCCACCTTCAGCCCGATTTGCCACCTGGCATATGGGGGGACAAGCCAGCCATCTGGTCGATCACAGATTGGGTGCATCCGAACTGACTCCCTGTTCAAGATATAGTGCACTACTTTTCACCAGGGCCCATAGGACTCAGGTTGTAGGGCGCTGGTCAAAAGTAGTCCCCTATAGGGAATAGGGTGCTATTTCAGACCAGCCATTTACCTAGCTCCTTGGTCTAACACAGCCTCACACTAAAGGGAAACTAAACGAGTGGGCTCTGACATACCAACAGGGAGAGCTAGCCGATCCCAGAGACGGATCCTTCCTGATAATACTGCCTTTAGAAACCCAGTTCTAGAATGCCTTTGAGCAAATCGACAACAAGGGCTGAATCCAGTTTGAACTGACAGACGGTTCAACAAGTGTGAGCACTGTATTACACATCTGTAGGATGCATTTTTCTGCCAAATGTCTAGGCCTATACTGTAGTATGTTATAACGAGGTTGACAACAATACAAAGTATTCTTGCTACTTTTTCCATGTTCATACCAGGAAGAATGGAGCATTACCTCGTGTTCTAATCTAGTTGGTCTTCTGTAGGTGGAGAACACGATTCTCTCCATTCACTGTCTGAGGTGAATTCCACCTTAGCTCAATCAGTGTGTGTGTGTGTGTGTGTGTGTGTGAGAGAGAGAGAGAGAGCTGAAGAAGGCTTGTGTGTGCTTTGTTTAAAGCCTGAATGGGCTCGGATGTAAGATGACCCTGGTGGGACTACAGCGACCCCTCAGTGACTGGTCCTGAACTGAAGACTTTCTCTCACTCACACACACACACACACTACAGACTCACACATTGTCCTCCCAGAGACTGGAGGCCCTCTCCTGTTTCAAAGATGACGTGACGCCCCGAGACAGGAGAGACGGAGAGCTCGGAGACTTTTTTTACCCTAAACCCCATCAGGACTGTCAGACACACAGACAGAGGAAGACAAATGATACCCAAACCAATGATTTTCTAACAGAGCGAAGTAAGAAGAGGAATGGACATTCTAGAACACAGATTCTAGGACACGAGCTCTTTTGGAACTGTAAACATTTCTTCTGGACTACAAACAGGATACATTCCAGAACACAGTGTCATCATGTCATGTACAGCACCCCCCATATCCTTTCACAACTCCTCTAACCCCCCTCTCCGTTTTCAATAACCTACAATAATCACAATAGTACAATAAACGCTTTGGATTGGCAAAATACAGAAAGGAATAACTTTTTTAACATTAAAAAGCAGCAAGAAAAAAAAAGTACAAAGTGCCGTACAAATAAAGCCTAATATTTGTTTTTTGTTTTGTGTGAGTGTACTGTACACCATTATAATGTATATTTTAATATTTATATGCAGCTGTTGTATTAAAGTATATTTTTAAGAAAACTGGTTGGTAAGGGTGCTCTTTTTGTTTCCCCTAGAGAAGAATTTGTTTGGACAGTGGCCAAATCTTCTTAAAGCTTCCACCTTCTTGTTTCCTTTCCTACATTGTTAGCAAACTGAGAGAAAGCCAAACACAAGAGTTTTATTCTGGATAATTCCATCCCTGAAGAAAGTAAAACGGGGAGAGTCAGCCTTGGTCCGTTGGCACATCGACCTGCACCCGTCTCTCGTACCTGGATGATATGAACACCCAGAATGCCCTGGAAAGTGCCAGCTGCCAACCTCGGTTCATGTCAGGGCACATTGACACACGTTACCAAGACCTGCTAAACCAGCTCAGTCATATACACTAGGCACCAAACAGAAGAACTGGAATGAAACAGGGAGGGACGACCTGAACTTGTTCAATAAGAAAACTTGGTTTTCCATTGCAAAACATTTTTGCTACCATGTGCACTAATGAATGCAACCCTGGTCCTAAACATGTACCAAGAGAAAGTACCCAAAGAGAAGCAACACGTTTTAAAACATTGATTTATTTAAAACAGATGTTTGTTTTCCACATCCATGTAGTTATTTTTCCTCAATAAGAGACCGACAAGACAGTTAGGATTATGTCCGAAATGGCACCCTATTTACTACACTGTGCAATACTTTTAACCCAAGCCCTATGGGACCTGCTCTAAAGTAGTGCACTATATAGGGAATAGGGCCCCACTAACGTAGTGCACTATATAGGGAATAGGGTGCCATTTGGAACACACACTTGGTCCAGTTGATCATTGGTCCTTCTTTAGGAAGAGTCAAAATTCAAAATAAAGCTGCAACAATTAGAGGCCCCTTCCTCTTGTAGATTTAAACAACAAAACAAACGGGTCAAACCGAGGGGAGGTATAAGACCCCATTCAGATGCTGCACTGAAGGGTTCAGCCGGAGAAAGAGTCCAAAGAGAAAAGGAAGATGAATTGACATTAAAATCACTGACGCTACACTTCCACTGTGACGACTCAAATTATACAGCTTCAAAATAACAAGAGAGCTCCTTTGATTAGCAATTCAATGCATCTCATTTAACAACAGCAATACCTCCCAACATTATGAAGAGGAGTAGAGCAGACCGATAGTCTGAATGGATATTTACAGTACAGGGCAGGTGAGGAGCTAGTGGGTCACTAACATTGACAGTCTGACATAGACCCATCGTAACACACAACTTGGAGTTCAGTTGTGTGTGTGTGTGTGTGTGTGTGTGTGTGTGTTCAACACAATGTGTGTGTCAACTGTGTGTGCTGTGTGTGTACCACAGTTCAACACAATGCAATCAGAAGGCATCAACTACAATCCATTGAACACTGACAACCCGTTTCACTCCTAGCTTGTCATCAACATAACTGGCTCAGAACAATCTGTTCCCAGCACCAAAACAAACCGTTTAAAAACGTTAAGGACATTCAATGAACCCCTGTAATAAATTGTTTGAGAAGAGAAAGGGGAAACCTAGTCAGTTGTACAACCGAATGCATTCAACTGAAATGTCTTCCACATTTAACCCAACCCCTCTGAATCAGAGAGGGGCCTTAATCGAAATCCACGTCTTTCGGCGCCTGTGGAACAGTGAGTTAACTGCCTTGTTCAGGGGCAGAACGACAGATTTTTACCTTGTCAGCTCGGGGATTCGATCAAGCAACCTTTCGGTTACTGGCCCAACGCTCTAACCACTAGGCTACCTGCCACCCCTCCACTCTAAGCACTAGGCTACCTGCCACCCCTCCACTCTAACCACTAGGCTACCTGCCGCCCCTCCACTCTCCACTCTACCACTAGGCTACTCTAACCACTAGGCTACCAGCCCCTCCCTCTACCACTAGGCTACCAGCCCCCCTCCACTCTAACCACTAGGTTACCTGCCGCCCCTCCACTCTAACCACTAGGCTACCTGCCGCCCCTCCACTCTAACCACTAGGCTCCCTGCCACCCCTCCACTCTAACCACTAGGCTACCTGCCGCCCCTCCACTCTAACCACTAGGCTCCCTGCCACCCCTCCACTCTAACCACTAGGCTCCCTGCCGCCCCATGTTTGATTCCTGATTGTAGTTTTTCAATACAAAAGCATTCCCACAGTGGGATTATTAAGGAATTAATGCACTTCCTGTTTGTGAGACTTACAGGAAGTATACTGGTCAGATAGAAACTATCATCATGGTTACAATACTGTCCAAAACAGACAATCATAGAGGCACCCTTTTCGTCAAAGAGTAGCTAGAAGTTACCACTAACCACAGATACAGGGTCAGATTTTATTTGCATCCCCCTCATGGTTAATGTTAGGATTAGGAGTAAGTTACTTGATTCTAGATCTGTGGTTAAGGGCAACTTCAGCCTCAGATGTCAAGCTTCACCTTCCTTCACACAAAATGTCCAACACAGTGGTCCCTCTGCAACAGTGAATTATCTCCAATAGAAATAGAATGGCTCGGTCCTCAGTCCTTCACCTGTTGGGATTCTCCTGTTTCGTTGTTTTAACGATCTAGTTCTCCCTTCATGATGTTTCGCCCACATCCTGCAATTCTCCTCCCCCTTTTGAAGGTTCCGGTTACATGGCCCCTCCTACTTATGTTTCAACACTCTAGGTCAGAGGTTACTATAAATAGTGATTTGGACCTTGGTTGATATTTTCTGTTTTACGAGGGTGCTCACGGTCAGGTCAACGTTGATATCTGTATCTGGGGTGTAAAGATTTGTAAGAAACGGGAGTGTCCAGCACCCCCATAATTAAAACCTTCGTTGTAGGATGACGTTGCTATTGCATTTCTAGCCAATAGTCAACGTTATGATTCAGCGTGACTAAGCTGGTCCTAGATCATTGTCCCAACAGGCGTTGGTCCCAGTCAAGGTCATGATTTGCGGGTTGATAATCTGATCCTAGATCAGTGCCTCTTAACAAATAGAGCCCCAGTCAAGCCTACAACTCAGAGGGTGAAAGGTTGGTCCTAGAGCTGTGCATACCAGGCTATGAACACCAGTTACTGAGAGCATCTCGACTCATCCTAGATCAGTAACCCCCCCCCACACCCAAGGCCTCAGGTCAAGAAAGATTCTGAGTCTAAACTGATCCTGGATCAGGCCAGAAGAGCCTCCCCCTCCTCCACCCAGAGCAGGTCCAGGGCCTCTGCCTGCCTCTGTTCTCGCTGGTGGATCCTGCGGAGGCGGAGGATGTACAGCAGAATGGCCAGCAGGACCACCAGGATACAGGCAAAAAACAGGTAGTGGTTGTAGACGAAGGAGGAACGCAGCCAGTTGGAGTGGCTCTGTTTAAATGACTCTGCCTGGAGGTCCCTGTTAGAGAGGAGAGAGATGGATTAACAACAAACAGACACACAGACAGACAGACACACACAAGAAGTGCCTACTGACCTGAGAGGCAGGAAACGCGTCTTAAACAGGATGGCTCCCAGGGTCCACTGCACCTCCTTGTCATAGACCAGCTGAGCAGTCTTCAGGCTGGGGTAGTCCTTAGGGAACCTGAAGCCTGAGTGGAGCACCTGGAACATCCAGGCTGACTTAAAACACTGGTACCTGGACAGGGAGAGAGGTGGTTGATGAGGTGAGGTATGCTGAGGTAAGGTATGCACAATACGCATTCCATTTTTATTAGATAGGCATTTCCAGACAGATGGTAGTAGATGAATATCTATTAGACATATTGAGTACAGAGGTAGCCTGGGTAACTGGGGTTACAGATGAATATCTACTAGACATATTGAGTACAGTGGTTGCCTGGGTAACTGGGGTTACAGATGAATATCTACTAGACATATTGAGTACAGTGGTTGCCTGGGTAACTGGGGTTACAGATGAATATCTATAGACATATTGAGTACAGTGGTAGCCTGGGTAACTGGGGTTACAGATGAATATCTACTAGACATATTGAGTACAGTGGTAGCCTGGGTAACTGGGGTTACAGATGAATATCTACTAGACATATTGAGTACAGTGGTAGCCTGGGTAACAGATGAATATCTACTAGACATATTGAGTACAGTGGTTGCCTGGGTAACTGGGGTTACAGATGAATATCTACTAGACATATTGAGTACAGTGGTTGCCTGGGTAACTGGGGTTACAGATGAATATCTACTAGACATATTGAGTACAGTGGTTGCCTGGGTAACTGGGGTTACAGATGAATATCTACTAGACATATGGAGTACAGTGGTTGCCTGGGTAACTGGGGTTACAGATGAATATCTACTAGACATATTGAGTACAGTGGTTGCCTGGGTAACTGGGGTTACAGATGAATATCTACTAGACATATTGAGTACAGTGGTTGCCTGGGTAACTGGGGTTACAGATGAATATCTACTAGACATATTGAGTACAGTGGTTGCCTGGGTAACTGGGGTTACAGATGAATATCTACTAGACATATTGAGTACAGTGGTTGCCTGGGTAACTGGGGTTACAGATGAATATCTACTAGACATATGGAGTACAGTGGTTGCCTGGGTAACTGGGGTTACAGATGAATATCTACTAGACATATGGAGTACAGTGGTTGCCTGGGTAACTGGGGTTACAGATGAATATCTACTAGACATATGGAGTACAGTGGTTGCCTGGGTAACTGGGGTTACAGATGAATATCTACTAGACATATGGAGTACAGTGGTTGCCTGGGTAACTGGGGTTACAGATGAATATCTACTAGACATATGGAGTACAGTGGTTGCCTGGGTAACTGGGGTTACAGATGAATATCTACTAGACATATTGAGTACAGTGGTTGCCTGGGTAACTGGGTTGAAGGGTTTCTTACTTCAGTCTGGAGGAGTCTGCTTGTTTAGAGAACAGCTTGCTGTCCAGACGCTTGGTGAGGGTTGACCACTTGGTGGCACAATAGTCCTGCAGACAGACAGGAGAGAACAGAGAGTTACCTCCTGGAAAGATCTCTTGGTGATATAAGAGCTTAAAAAGACAGCCTGTTCCCAGATCTGTTTGTGCTATCGTTCCAACTCCTCATCATGCCAAACCTGACAAGGAGTGGCGTGACAGCCTGTTCCCAGATCTGTTTGTGCTATCGTTCCAACTCCTCATCATGCCAAACCTGACAAGGAGTGGCGTGACAGCCTGTTCCCAGATCTGTTTGTGCTATCGTTCCAACTCCTCATCATGCCAAACCTGACAGGGAGTGGCTTGACGACACAAACAGACGGGTACCAGGCTAACTTGAAGAGAATGACAAAAGTAATTTTCTTGCCTTTCACAAAACCAATATTTTCCCTTAGATTTCTTAGGCAGTGCACAGAAAGGCTTCTTCAAAGGATTTTTGTTGTTGTTGAAACCAGACTTAAAATAAATAAATAAATACAAATCAGGAACAAGAGGGCTAAGTGAGGAGAAACCTAACCTGCCTAGGTAATGACAGAGGAAACCCAGGTCTAGAATATCTGATCATGATAAGTTTTAGAATGATGAGCTGTGGTTACCGTGGCAGCCTTGGAGTACTTAGCGCTGTCGTATGGTCCCCCCATCCTCAGTACATCCTCAGTGCAGTAGAAGAACTCAGAGAAGCCGTAGAACTCTGAGTTGCTGTAGTCGATGGGGGCCTGGTACACCCCCCTGGGGGATCCCATGGTGCCATTGTGGAGACCCAGGAAAGGCCTGACTGCCCCCTGGCACCGCGCCCAGTCCCCCTGCCCTCTCAGGTGAACCGCACGGCCGTCCCGACGCACCACGTCTGATAGGCCGACAGGGAGGCATGGGTCTGCAAGGGGAGTGGCTTCCATCATGCCTGTCTGATCGCCTGTCAGCCTGGAGGACAACCAGGAAGTGACACGAAGGAAGGGATAGTCAGTTGATCAATCAATCATTAAGTTCTCAGACTCAAGGTGTTGAGAAGAAATTGTAGGAAGGTGATGAATTTAAGAATGTGACCCTCTGTTTATGCAAGTGTCTGTATATGCACGTGCCTTTGTGTATGTATGCATGCATGCACGCACAGTGCCTTTGGTAAGTATTCAGACCCCTTGACTCTTTCCACATTTTGTTACATTAGACTTATTAAAATGTTTATTATTTTTCAAAACTCAGCCATCTACACACAATACCCCATAATGACAAAGTGAAAACAGGTTTTTAGAAATGTTTGCAAATGAATAAAAAATAAAAAACAGAAATACCTTATTCACATGAAGAAATATTCAGACCCTTTGCTATGAGACTCAAAAATGAGCTCAGGTGCATCCTGTTTCCATTGATCATCCTTGAGATGTTTCTACAACTTCACTGGAGTCCATCTGTGGTAAATTCAATTGATTGGACATGATTTGGAAAGGCACAAACCTGTCTATATAAGGTCCCACAGTTGACAGTGCATGTCAAAACAAAAACCAAGACATGAGGTCCAAGGAATTGCCAGCAGAGCTCCGAGAAAGGATTGTGTCGAGTCACAGATCTGGGGAAGGTTACCCAAAAAATGTTTGCAGCATTGAAGTTCCCGAAAAACCCAGTGGCTTCCATCATTCTTAAAATGGAAGAAATGTAGAAACACCAAGACTCTTCCTAGAGCTGACCGCCCTGCCAAACTGAATTATCAGGGGAGAAAGGCCTTGGTCAGGGAGATGGCCTCCCCGCCAAACTGAATTATCAGGGGAGAAAGGCCTTGGTCAGGGAGATGGCCTCCCCGCCAAACTAAGCAATCAGGGGAGAAAGGCCTTGGTCAGGGAGATGGCCTCCCCGCCAAACTAAGCAATCAGGGGAGAAAGGCCTTGGTCAGGGAGATGGCCTCCCTGCCAAACTAAGCAATCAGGGGAGAAAGGCCTTGGTCAGGGAGGTGGCCTCCCCGCCAAACTAAGCAATCAGGGGAGAAAGGCCTTGGTCAGGGAGATGGCCTCCCCGCCAAACAATCAGGGGAGAAAGGCAAGGGGAGATCAAACTAAGCAATCAGGGGAGAAAGGCCTTGGTCAGGGAGATGGCCTCCCCGCCAAACTAAGCAATCAGGGGAGAAAGGCCTTGGTCAGGGAGGTGACCAAGAACTCTAGAGTTCCTCTCTGGAGATGGGAGAACCTTCCCGAAGAACAACCATCTCTGCAGCACTCCACCAATCAGGCCTTTATTATAGAGCGGACAGACGGAAGTCACTCCTCAGTAGCCCACTTGGAGTTTGCCAAAAGGCACCTAAAGACTCTCAAGACCATGAGAAACAAGATTCTCTGGTCTGATGAAACCAAGATTGAACTTTCTTTTCGGCCTGAATGCCAAGCGTCACATCTGGAGGAAACCTGGCACCATCCCTACGGTGAAGAATGGAGAGAAAAGTAGAGAGATCCTTAATGAAAACCTGCTCCAGGGCACTCAGACTGGGGCGAAGTTTCACCTTCCAAGAGGACAACGAGTGGCGCAGTGGTCTAAGACACCACATCTCAGTTCAAGAGGAGTAACTGCAGTACCGGGTTCAAATCCAGGCTGCATCATATCCGACCGTGATTGGGAGTCCCATAGGGCGGCGCACAATTTGCCCAGCTTCGTCCGGGTTTGGCCGGGGTAGGTCATCATTGTAAATAAGAATTTGTTCTTAACTGCCTTGCCGAGTTAAATAATGGTCAAATAAAAACACAGTCAAGACAAAGCAGGAGTGGCTTCTGGACAAGTCTCCGAATGTCCTTGAGTGGCCCAGCCAGAGTTCAGACTTGAACCCGATCGAACATCTCTGGAGAGACCTAAAAATAGCTGCGCAACAACGCTCCCCATTCAACCTGACAGATCTTGAGAGGGTCTGCAGAGAATGGGAGAAACTCCCAAAATATAGGTGTGCCAAGCTTGTAGAGTCATACCCAAGAAGGCAAAAGGAAAAGTCTACAATTATTTGCTTTTAAATATACTTAAGTATCAAAAGTAAAACAAATAATTTCAGATTCCTTATATTACGCATACCAGACGAGCACCATTTTCATACACTCAGACATTTTACAAATGAAGCATTTGTGTTTAGTGAGTCCGTCAGATCAGAGGCAGTAGGGATGACCAGGGATCTTCTCTGTTTATTGAGTCCGTCAGATCAGAGGCAGTAGGGATGACCAGGGATGTTCTCTGTTTAGTGGAGATGTAGGGATGACCAGGGATGTTCTCTGTTTAGTGAGTCCGTCAGATCAGAGGCAGTAGGGATGACCAGGGATGTTCTCTGTTTAGTGAGTCCGTCAGATCAGAGGCAGTAGGGATGACCAGGGATGTTCTCTGTTTAGTGAGTCCGTCAGATCAGAGGCAGTAGGGATGACCAGGGATGTTCTCTGTTTATTGAGTCCGTCAGATCAGAGGCAGTAGGGATGTTCTCTGTTTAGTGAGTCCGTCAGATCAGAGGCAGTAGGGATGTTCTCTGTTTAGTGAGTCCGTCAGATCAGAGGCAGTAGGGATGACCAGGGATGTTCTCTTAATAAGTGTGTGAATTGGACCATTTTCTAAATGTAATGAAAACTTTTGGGTGTCAGGGAAAATGTTTGGAGTAAAAAGTACATTATTTTCAACTTAAGTAAAGATACTTTAAAGTATCTTAAGTACTTTAAGCCACTGATTTTTATAACTTAGCAAATATTTCTAAAAACCTGTTGGCTTTATCATTATGGGGTATTGTGTGTAGATTGATGAAGAAAAAGAGCCAAGGGGTCTGAATAGGCACTGTGTGTGTGTGTGTGTGTGTGTGTGTGTGTGTGTGTGTGTGTGTGTGTGTGTGTGTGTGTGTGTGTGTGTGTGTGTGTGTGTGTGTCCCTGCCGGTCCTACCTGTTCTTGGTGATGGTGGAGTTGACCAGCTGGTCTTCGTAGCTGTCGAGCCATGTTCCCCCGAAGCCCAGGAATGTGGTGACATATACACGGTAGACGTGCTGCGTGTGCTCTGAATCACAGCCCAGGTTAAACTCTGCCAGCAGGCTCTTCCCCGACTCCTCCTGTAGAGGGAGACAGAGAACCACATACATGACTTCAACCATAAAATCATGCTCTGGGGTGAAGTTTCCCCTGGGTACCTATCTAGAGTCAGCTTCCCCTTCCCAATTCTAACCTTAACCCTTAGTGTGGAAAATGCTAAACTGGCCCAAGATCAGTAGCAACTTCACCCTACTCCTTGAATAATAGCTTTGTAAAGATCTTGGCGTTAAATTATTTGCGATAAATGGGAGATTCATAAAGGCACCAAATGGAAGAAAACACATGGAAACAGGGAGGGACTACCTGAATGTGTCCAATACGAAATGCTCATGTTATTTTTTCCGTTACAAAACATTTCGCTACGGTGTGCCCTAATGAATATGACCCTGGTGTTGAGAATCAGGACGCAGACATTATCTCTAATACATGGTGTGGTTTACTAAACCTAACATCAGGCCTACCAGTATACACAACAGCCAGTCATACCACACAAATACAATGAGAATACGAGCACTCAGCTGGATCCTTCCTTACCTGTTCAGGTGAACTGAAGTGGACCGCGCTAGGCACCTCATAGGCTATCTGCAGCGAGGCTCCGCCCATGTCCATGATGCCCACTGTACGCCGCCGGCTAATTGGGTGATGGTTCTGTGACCCTGTAGTGACCTCCACCATTGCATCATCTTCTAGGAAAATGGAGAATTGAGTGTCAGGTCAACGATGGGTAACCAACAGTCTGTTCAAAAATGCCTGTCCATATATACACAAACCCCGGCATCACCCTTTGTGGCCTGACAACATGTCCATATATACACAAACAACATGTCCATATATCACCCTGACAACATGTCCATATACACATCACTTTGTGGCCTGACAACATGTCCATATACACATCACCCTTTGTGGCCTGACAACATGTCCATATATACACAAACCCCGGCATCACCCTTTGACAACATGTCCATATACACACCCTTTGTGGCCTGACAACGTCCACATACACCACCCTTGTGGCCTGACAACATGTCCATATACACATCACCCTTTGTGGCCTGACAACATGTCCATATATACATCACCCTTTGTGGCCTGACAACATGTCCATATACACATCACCCTTTGTGGCCTGACAACATGTCCATATACACATCACCCTTTGTGACCTGACAACATGTCCATATACACATCACCCTTTGTGACCTGACAACATGTCCATATACACATCACCCTTTGTGACCTGACACATCACCCTTTGTGACATGTCCATATATACACAAACCCCATGTCCATCACCCTTTGTGACCTGACAACATGTCCATATACACATCACCCTTTGTGGCCTGACAACATGTCCATATATACACAAACCCCGGCATCACCCTTTGTGGCCTGACAACATGTCCATATATACACAAACCCCGGCATCACCCTTTGTGGCCTGACAACATGTCCATATACACATCACCCTTTGTGACCTGACAACATGTCCATATACACATCACCCTTTGTGACCTGACAACATGTCCATATACACATCACCCTTTGTGACAACATGTCCATATACACATCACCCTGTCCACAACATATACACATCACCCTTTGTGTGTCCATATACACATCACCCTTTGTGACCTGACAACATGTCCATATATACATCACCCTTTGTGGCCTGACAACATGTCCATATACACATCACCCTTTGTGGCCTGACAACATGTCCATATACACATCACCCTTTGTGACCTGACAACATGTCCATATACACATCACCCTTTGTGACCTGACAACATGTCCATATACACATCACCCTTTGTGGCCTGACAACATGTCCATATATACACAAACCCCGGCATCACCCTTTGTGGCCTGACAACATGTCCATATACACATCACCCTTTGTGGCCTGACAACGTGTCCACATACACATCACCCTTTGTGGCCTGACAACATGTCCACATACACATCACCCTTTGTGGCCTGATATATACATCACCCTTTGTGGCCTGACAACATGTCCATATACACATCACCCTTTGTGGCCTGACAACATGTCCATATACACATCACCCTTTGTGACCTGACAACATGTCCATATACACATCACCCTTTGTGACCTGACAACATGTCCATATACACATCACCCTTTGTGACCTGACAACATGTCCATATACACATCACCCTTTGTGACCTGACAACATGTCCATATACACATCACCCTTTGTGACCTGACAACATGTCCATATACACATCACCCTTTGTGACCTGACAACATGTCCATATACACATCACCCTTTGTGACCTGACAACATGTCCATATATACACAAACCCATGTCCATATATACACAAACCTGACAAGCGTGTCCCACCCTTTGTGCCTGACAACATCACCACCCTTTGTGACCTGACAACATGTCCATATATCACACCTGAAACATGTCCATATACACATCACCCTTTGTGAACAAACATGTCCATATACACATCACCCTTTGTGACCTGACAACATGTCCATATATACACAAACCGGCAGCCAGCATCATATACACATCACCCTTTAGGCCCACATCATGTCATCACCCTTTGTGACCTGACAACATGTCCATATACACACCCTTTGTGACCTGACAACATGTCCATATACACACCCTCACCCTTGTGACCTGACAACATGTCCATATATCACACAATGTCCCCGGCATCACCCTTTGTGACCTGACAACATGTCCATATATACAACCCTTTGTGGCCTGACAACATGTCCATGTGGCCATGTCCATATACACATCACCCTTTGTGACCTGACAACATGTCCATATACACATCACCCTTTGTGACCTGACAACATGTCCATATACACATCACCCTTTGTGACCTGACAACATGTCCATATACACATCACCCTTTGGCCTGACAACATGTCCATATACACATCACCCCTTTGTGACCTGACAATGTCCCATATACACATCACCCTTTGTGGCCTGACAACATGTCCATATACATCACCCTTTGTGACCTGACAACATGTCCATATACACATCACCCTTTGTGACCTGACAACATGTCCACATACACATCACCCTTTGTGACCTGACAACATGTCCATATACACATCACCCTTTGTGGCCTGACAACATGTCCATATACACATCACCCTTTGTGGCCTGACAACATGTCCATATTTACATCACCCTTTGTGACCTGACAACGTGTCCATATTTACATCACCCTTTGTGGCCTGACAACATGTCCATATACACATCACCCTTTTGTGACAACATGTCCACAACGTGACCTGACAACATGTCCATACATCACCCTTTGTGACCTGACAACATGTCCATGTGGCCTGACAACGTGTCCATATTTACATCACCCTTTGTGACCTGACAACATGTCCATATATACATCACCCTTTGGCAAACAAGTCATCAGATGCTGTCAAATCTGGTTCATCATCATGATTAGCTAGTCGGATTCAGTCTTTTACAATTATCATGTCACACTGCGCAATGTTACCAAATAAAAATCTTGATCATCCTGGACAGATTTGACAACTTGCTTCAGTTCTGTATTTGATCTGTGCATGTGAGTGAAGTGAGTCAGTGAAAACTGAAAGGGAGAACTGGGACAAAAGTAACACTTTTTTTGTGACCCTAATTACTCAGAGATCAACAGAGCTGGAGACACCATATTTTATGACACACATCTTATACATGTCCTCTACCATTAGCAACTGTTATAGCAGTTCTAGGGTAAATGAGTTTAAATTTAAACATGTTCGGACCGGGCTGTTTTTTCTAAATGTAATGAAAACTTTTGGGTGTCAGGGAAAATGTTTGGAGTAAAAAGTACATTATTTTCTTTAGAAATGTAGTGAAATAAAAGTGAAAGTAGTTTAAAAATAGACAGAGAACACAGAACTACGGCAGAGTTACTTTTGTACCTGCCAACAGAGAGGGAGGAACACAGCTTTGGGAAGGAAACAACAGCTGGCGAGAAGCACAATATCTACAGCATCTCCATGTTCCTAGTTTGTCATGCTCGTTACTTTCAACAAATGTACCATCAGCCATCATTTCATGTTTGTGTCAATTTGAATAATTAATGCTATAGGTTCGTAATTTATGAAAATGAACCAACCACAATACTAAAAATGGGACTAAAATGGATCACATAATAGCTATATTAACCATCATTTTCTCATCTCACTTTAAATGGTACGTAGTAGGAGATGTTGTTCACAATAATCACTGACTATTCATGATTAGCTCTACCAATCAGGTGCTCTGCAGCGGTCCTTGTCAGGCGCTTCTCGTGTCTTGATAGAATAAACACTTCATTCTCTTCACAAAACGGCACAATTATCCTGCTCATCACATTTCCACGGCTTGACAGAAGGTAACTGACCACCAGAATATATTATATAAGATATATTTTTTTAACCACTAACCTGCCTTTAGATAAAAGTTTGTGAAAAGCTGATCTGTCAAGTCAATTGATTAAGGCAGAATTGTAATGATGTCATATCATTTGCAAACATTCTGTCACATGTTAATGTTTTGCTGACATTATAAAAGCAATATGAACTAGAGGGAGATGAGACAATGTGCTTAGAAGTAGAGTTGATTTTATTCCAGGTCATCAGTTTACATTGTGTTACTTAGGTCCCGCCCCACATTCTCTCCTGTAACTTCTCCCAGACGTACACACAAGACTAGCTAGCATGATAGATGGAACCTGTGATGTCATTTAGTCACTAGATTGGTGAAGAAAAATAAATATGTTTGGAACCGTAAAACTCAGAAACAACTCCACAGCCGGAAAGCACTTCCGGGTCGGTATTTTCTAAACGTCACTCAAAACCACTTTTGTTCGTAACTCGGTGAAACATGTTTGGACCGGGCTGTTTTGAGAGAGATCCTCCTCTGCATTGGGAACCTGCGGACTTCACCACGTCGTTCTAAATTCTGTGTTCTCTGAGCAAATGGGTGCGTTACTTTCTCCCTGGCTCTCCCCTGTGCATCTTAGACACACTTTTCACTTACAAACTTTACATGTCCGAACTCAGAATCAAATAGGCTTTACCCAAAATAACATGGTCGCTGTGGTAGAACGTTTATCCTCGTTGATAAATGGTGAAAATGGCCATCGGGTAGCCTGATTTCAGATGTGTCCATGTAAACAGGACTATCAGGAAAACCGTTCTTCTTGCAGCGCATGTAGGCTAAACGCTTAGATCAAACTATTATATTCATCTGAACATTCACAATAATCGTGTTGTGTGCATAGCCGCCATGTACGTCATCTAACGCCCTATAAAATGGTGGCTAGCGACATGTTTCAGGCCTACAGCTAAGCCATAACTCCATACAAAATCCAGCCTCATCCTTTGCAGTGGACAAACAAGCGACATCATCAACGAAGCGGCATGGTCAAAGCGTCCCAACACAAAGTTAATACCAATCCATGCATACACACCTGCAGGCAGAAAGGCAGTGTTAACATTAACGCCACAAAGCACACAGAGGACAGGTGCAGTATATTAGTTCCATTACACCATTTGTCCTTTTCACACCAGTATAAACACATTCAGCAGGCACTTTTATCCAAAGCCACTTAGTGGCGCATACAGTTTGTGTTTGGGTGATCCCAGGAACCGAACAGTGTCTAGGTATAACTGTACCATATTCCCATCAGGCTCACAGCTCTGTCTCACCTTCCTGTTTCCCAGAGATCACCTCTGCATGGGAGCTGGAGAACAGGAAGTCAAACTCCACTGGAACATCTCTTACCAGGTCCTCCAGGATAGCAGCCTGCTGACTGGGGGTCACATGGGGAGAAATAAACACTTTTTAAACCGCTGTTAGGGATGTATAAATCAATGCTCTAAACCTCCCACAGATCTCTAGGGGGGGATACTGTGCTTGACCCCCTGCTGACCCTTGAACCCTGACAAAGTGGAGGTGGAGGGCTGAGGCCTACCTCTCAGGAAGCAGTCTCATGCCAGCAGTACAGAGGATATAGAGAGGAGTCTCCTTGTGTTTCTTCCTGGGGACATGGGTGGCAGCGAAGGAAAGGAGGGGGTGGAGGTAGTCACTGGCCTTGGCTGGGCTCAGCGCCATGGTGGAAATACCTGGAGAGGAAAGGGGAGAAAGGAAGGAGAGAGAGAGAAAAGCGAGAGAGGTTAGCGATATCTGAGTTGAGGACGAGGCAGTGGCCTTGGCTGGGGTGTAACAGGGCAGATTCACTATTTCTCTGTCAATTCTACAGTTAATTTAGTGGGAACAAAGCAGCTGCTAACTGCTTAGCAATTGTAGTCCCACTCGGTCCCACTCAGTCCCACTCGGTCCCACTCAGTCCCAGTGTGTTCAGGTATCAGGCCAATAGGTGGTAATGGAAAGAATGTTGAGATAAGGAGCAGGTTGCCTGACAACATGGGAAAACTGGTAGAAACCCTCCACACTGTATGACAACAACTAACTTCTTCTGGGGTGCCACGCCCCTACATGCCCCTACATGCCCCTACATGCCCCCCTACATGCCCCTACACGCCCCTACACGCCCCTACACGCCCTACATGCCCCTACATGCCCCTACATGGTGAACATGCCCCTACATGCCCCTACATGCCCCTACATGCCCCTACATGCCCCTACATGCCCCTACATGGTGAATGCCCCTACATGCCCCTTCATGCCCCTACATGCCCTACGCCCCTACATGCCCCTATGCCCCTACATGCCCCTACATGCCCCTACACGCCCTACACGCCCCTACATGCCCCTACACGCCCTACATGCCCCTACATGCCCCTACATGCCCTTGACATGGTGAACATGCCCCTACATGCCCCTACATGGTGAACATGCCCCTACATGCCCCTACATGCCCCTGAACATGCCCCTACATGCCCCTACATGGTGAACATGTAGGAACTCCCACAGAACTCCCAGAATAAAAGGAAAGACATGAGTAAATGAGGGACACAGTATACTGAAAGCAGGTGCTTCCACCCAAGTGTGGTTCCTGAGTTAATTAAGCAATTAACAACCCATCATGCTTAGGGTCATGTAGAAAAACACCCAGTTGCTCATTATTTTGGCAACCATGGCTAGAACAAGAGGATCTCAGGGACATTGAAAAAGGGGTCAAAAGGAGCTTAGTGTGTTTAAAGTGTGTGTGTGTGTTCAGATCTCAACCCAATTGAACACTTATGGAAGATTCTTGGGCTGCACCTGAGACAGCATTTTCCACCACCACCCAAAACATCAAATGAAGGAATTTCTAATGGAAGATCCCTCCAGTAGAGTTCCAGACACAGATTGTAGAATCTGTTCTGGTAGTTGTAATGGCTCAACGCCCTACTAAGACACTTTCTGTTGGCGCTTCCTGTATTTTGACAGTTACCGGTAACTAGCTACTGTATGTTAGCTCTCCCTGTACCAGAGGTAAAGAGGTAGAGGGGCATCTGACAGAGTACATTTAATCGTTTCTGCTCATTTAGCAGACGCTCTTATCCAGAGACTCACATCCTTTTCACCTGGTGACATTCAGAGTTAAGACTTGTTCTCTGCTGTGATGTTATTGGCATTACCCCCCCACTCTTTCCTCACCAGGTTTGATCTTCTTGACCACAGGGTGACGGTCGTGGTCCCTCATCTGCCTGATGTCCAGCAGGGTGTGGAGGTTTCCATGGTGGGGGGCCAGTAGTACACATACACCTGGAGCCGCTGCTGCCACAGTCCACCATGATCCCATAGTTTAGAGCTGCGTTGGTGACATCAGTCGCCTCCATGGTCTCCACAGATGAGAGGTATCTAGGGGTGAGAGCGGGAGATGGAGAGAGAAACATGTTAGACACCATACACTAATGCAGAGTCTGGGTTGACTTAGTAGTAGTGCAAACACTTTGCCTGGTGTGTTTTTTTTGTGTGTTTATGTGTGTGTGTATGTATGCATGTGTGTGTGTGCCTGTTTCTCTCGCTCTCTTTTTGTCATTCTGTCTGTCCGTTCATCTGACGTCTCACTCACTTGTTGACGTGTCCCCTGTGGCGCTGGGGCCCCCAGAGCTCAGTCTGGTAGACCCCCAGGAAAACCAGGGCAGAGCAGGTGAGGAACACCAGGAAGAAGGCCCTTTGCCTGGGCACACAACCCAGAGACAGCAAGGACACACTGCAGTACCAGGAGGCTGGCAGGCATGAGAAAGTGATCCTGGAGGAGGAGGTTTTCATTACTTTCATAGATATGGCCTACTACAACATAACGCATGGACACACACAGTTATTACATTACTAGTTCTGTATAACATAACACTGTGGTAACATCTCAATCAATCATAAACATTAGACCTTGTCACCTAAACACATGCTGAAGTTCACATCCTGCCATCACGTGAACACAGCAGTCCAGTTAGTGTGTGTTGCCTCGTGGTCCTTCTGAAGAACAACCAGTTTGTGATCCAGACGTTGTCCTTTGAGAACACTATTATACCAGTGTGTCGATTAACTTTTTGTTCTATTTTTTTTATCCTCTCTGATCCACCACCTGGGAAGAGTGTTTATGGACACACCACCCCTGGTCCAGCTCTCCAGACACACCACCCCTGGTCCAGCTCTCCAGACACACCACCCCTGGTCCAGCTCTCCAGACACACCACCCCTGGTCCAGCTCTCCAGACACACCACCCCTGGTCCAGCTCTCCAGACACACCACCCCTGGTCCAGCTCTCCAGACACACCACCCCTGGTCCAGCTCTCCAGACACACCACCCCTGGTCCAGCTCTCCAGACACACCACCCCTGGTCCAGCTCTCCAGACACACTACCCCTGGTCCAGCTCTAGACATACTACCCCTGGTCCAGCTCTAGACATACTACCCCTGGTCTAGCTCTCCAGACACACCACCCCTGGTCTAGCTCTCCAGACACACCACCCCTGGTCCAGCTCTAGACATACTACCCCTGGTCCAGCTCTAGACACACCACCCCTGGTCCAGCTCTAGACATACTACCCCTGGTCCAGCTCTAGACATACTACCCCTGGTCCAGCTCTAGACATACTACCCCTGGTCTAGCTCTAGACATACTACCCCTGGTCTAGCTCTAGACATACTACCCCTGGTCCAGCTCTAGACATACTACCCCTGGTCCAGCTCTAGACATACTACCCCTGGTCCAGCTCTAGACATACTACCCCTGGTCCAGCTCTAGACATACTACCCCTGGTCTAGCTCTAGACATACTACCCCTGGTCTAGCTCTAGACATACTACCCCTGGTCTAGCTCTAGACATATCCCTGTATTTCGATGGATGGTTATCCTACGCGGGTGGAGATTCGAGCTAGATTGGCTAATAATACAACCCACAAATAAAGAGTGTGTGTTACCTTGCCATATGTCCAAGCAGCAAGACCTAGCAGCAGAGTTATCTGGCTGTCACCTCCTCATGGTTGGGAACGTACTACGTGGACCCAGGTGTTGCTTTCCCCTGGTGATCTGGAGAGAAGGACATAGACATAGTCACGCCGGAAGTAAAGTCTGTCACCACGTATCCCTTCAAGTTAGTTGTGGACATGAAACATAGGTAGCTAGGCCTATCATTCGTAAATCACAGAGGCACCAAGGAACAGCCAACTAGCTAGATGTGTTGAGTTCAAAGCAGTGTCAACAGGAATAGATACAGTACATGCATGTGCAATAGAAACGCACCCTCCTACCTCTGCCCAGACTGGTGTCATAGACTAGACGTAACATAGTAAACAAAAATCCGGGCAACTCAAATTAGTATATGTTACGTTTGGTAGGGTTACATAAGGAAAAAATGAAAAGAGTGGGGTTGGTTAGGGTGGGCGTAGAACGCAAACTTCTAGCAACCCAAAGGTTGCGCGTTCGAATCTCATCACGGACAACTTTAGCCTCTATGAATAAACTCCTTTCTTGACGTTAGTCCCATCAGAAGTCAGAATGCTGAAAAAAATCATTTGAATGTACATTACCTGTTGTCCGCTGATTTATCCTTATGTAGAAGGTAATCTGAGGCTAAATATGTACAAAGTAGTGTTATTAACTAGACTCTCCGTACGCTGGTCTGTATATCAGTTTTATATTTTCAATGCAGACGCACCCGCACGCAACTTGCATAAAATGTCAACAATGGCTGAATGTCAAGCACAGACCGAATGTTGTCCCGCGCAATCAGCTGGCAAATTTCACAAGCACTTCCAGCTGAGTGTGAGGGAATGTGCTTTGGTCTATGTTTGGTTACATTCGGCTACTGTTACATTTTTGTGCATCACATGAAATGTGTCAGGAGATGGAAAATACACATGACAGAACCTACCAGTGCCGCAAAACAATTGTATTTTTATTTATTTAACAATACTGTGTACATTTGATGCCCACTACTTTCCGACAAAAGGACAACCTGTAAAGTAACCTCAAATACATGTTTTTAATCAACATTCTGGCCTGTAGAGACTATGGAGTCTTTTTTTTTTACAGTGACTTCTTTCAAACTGAATATCCATGGAGAAACCAGGGCAACAATTTGATGTTTAGGCAACCTTGCAAGTTCTTACTACGATTAGCTACTTCGCATGTTAGCTAAACCTTCCACTTACCATTTAACTTTACGCCTAACCCTACCTTCTAGCCTAGCTAACGTTAGCCACCTAGCTAACGAATTGCAATTCGTAACATATCATACGAAATGGATGATGGGGATCCCCCACATGTTACGTCTACCCCTGAGTCCAGGTTGCTCTGCCAACGAGTTAATATATTATTTAAACAGTGTTTTACGTTATGTAAGATGTATTACTTGCCAGTAAATTGTTAGCTCTACAAGCTAAACTAATCTCAATTCACCCACTGACTGCAATTTAACAAATAATGAATATGTGGCCTGTGCAGAGAATTTGTATTAACATAGCGATTTGGATTGACTAAAACTAGAACAACAATACTGATAACTAACCGGTTTCCGGTGAATGTTACAGCTGTAGCCAGGTGGCGAGATATAGTCATACATTGTGACATTGTCACCGTTCCAAACTCACTTTGATACAAATTAACACTGGCCGTCACGTCATACCAGTCGTTTTAATCCCGGGTGGATCCTACCCCTGAGTCACAGATTAACGACAAAAAAATCAATTTTCTTCGAACGAGATTAATCTTTATCCAGCAAAATAAAATAAAAGCTTTAAATCCATCAGATCACGTCGCTTCCGGTAGCCGACGTGGACACGTCACGGAACACGTCGCTGTCCAATGTGCTGAATGATGCCCCCGTGTGGTGCGTGCGATTTGTACATTCATGTTTGACCAATGCATATTGATATTGGTCAGTTTAAAATCTATAGCTGTTGTGTATCTTTTGATGTATATTATTTATCTGCATACATTTATATTCTTGCATTGATTCCATTGCATGCACAGTGAGCCTGTCATGCATCATTTCACGCAGTAATTTCACAGTAGACAGAACAGTGATGACCTTCGAAGCCAATGTTAGGGACACATTTTAATAGAACTAAACCCGATGAGCAATAAGCGCCGATGCATGTCATTTGAATCAAATGATTGACCTTGGTGGTGATTACACACCCCTGGATTCGGAAACAACTACAGTAAAACATGTGACTGCTGTGGTTACCAAAATGGAGATTATAAAATTGTCACTGCCAGCCTTCCACATCCCTCCCCTTTGGTCTATTCCCGCCTTATTTTATGAATAATTACACTGCAAATCAGCCAATCGCTGGGATTCATTCCATATTTCATAATGTTTGACCGGTGAAATACACAATCATGTAACCGTTTCCGGCGTGACTCACTGACAAGCCCTCTCCAGTCCGCCAAGTGCATTATTCCCCTTGCCGACTTTAGCCTCCCCTTGAGCCAGTGTCGGTCTGGTGGGGCCGTTATCGGCTGGAGCTATCCTCGACAACCCTCAAGAGATTGGCGGCGAAAGTGTCGAAAGCGAGGAATAATCGCGCAGCTTGGACTGTATTATATCGTATCTGCATGGAAGCGAATGGTTTCGTGTCCAGGCGGGTGGACACACCAAGCGTCGATGCCGGGGTTGCTGCTGGAGCTGCAGGGGCAGACATTCGATGGCTCGGCGGGAGGATTTTGGACGCTACGGAGGGGTTTGTTGGTGGTCTGTCACCGCCACGGATAACAGCGGAACCGGACTTTACTGCGGTGTTGCAACTCCGAGCAGCCCCGGAGCCCACGGTGGCTGCTACGGAGACCGAAATAGACTACGAGGGGCTCCCCCAGGGTGTAGCCACCAGTACACACATGTTAGCCGGAGCCGTGGCTGGCATCATGGAACACTGCCTAATGTATCCCATCGACTGTGTGAAGGTAAAAGAACAAAGGTTAAATAAAATAAAAACTAGAAAAAACTAACTAGTCAACATGAATAAATGAGCCTTTAGCCAGGCGCTTGATTGCTATTATGTAGCTAAGCTTGTAGCGTCAGTTACCGGTGTCTGAGGCTAGTTGGCTGTTCACAATTATTCCAGAATGGAAAGAGGGAGGAATAGTTAGCTAACTAATTGTGTAGATACAGCACGTCTGCACACAAGTGTTGCTAAAATAACACATATACACATTCCCCGGTGACATGTACGTTGTCAGAGGAGCCACCGGCAGTTGTTTAAATTGCCAGCTAAGTTAGTTCGTTAGCTAACGGTGTTATTCAGAATCTCACCGTTGTTGACCTGCATCCCGTGGGTAGGCCCAAGCCTGAGCTCGAGTAGGTTGCTAACTAGCGACGGTGAAAGTGACATGTCGCCAAATAATGATCTAGGCTGCTCGTTTGTTATTTTTTAAATGTAGTTGTACTTTTAAGCCAAGGTTAATCATTTCCCGCGTTAGTTAGCTGACCGACAGGAGAGGAGCCGGCCAGGTTACGTGACACATGTACACTGAGAAGTGTGTAATGAAACGTTAGCTACCTAACCAAGTATCACACAAAGTGCTCTTATGTACCCATGTAGGGCCTAGTTAGTTGTACACACTTGCCTCACACTGTATACATTCCTAGTCTCAACTATAATGCATTGAAGCTTGTCAATCTAACTATATGACACCGGTTTGTTTTGGAGCAGTAACACTAGCTAAAGGCTATAAAGGCACAGTTGTTATGGCTGTTATCAAATCCATATTTGTATCGAGCTAGACTAGATCATTGCATAATCACCACTTTGTTTCATAATCCACAAGGAGAAGGGAAAGTAGTTGGTTAGTCTTGGTTAAAGTGTATGTTGGTCACAAGGCCCTGGATTGGAGATACTCAATAGACTCCTGTCTACTCACTGATGTCAGCTGGGCTGCTGTTGTTGCACATGATTACAAGCTTTTACTTGAGTTATTACCTCTGGAGGGTTCACTGAAACAGAACTGCAGATAAATGTAGCTATTTTATAGAATGGATGCCATTGATTCTCAACTCAACATGGAGTTTTTGGTTCATCCTGTGCTCTATTTGCATAGCTAGGTTGTGTATCTGAACTTTGTCCAGCCACTGACTGATCCAACTAGTTTGAGTTTAAACAGGGTTTGGCACCCATTGGCTGTCCTCACCCCTGATCTCCCACCACCTGGACAGATTAATAGGTTGTAGGGTGAGAATGAGAACCTCAACTGAACACCTATAACCTCTGTTACCTTATAATCCTGCCCCATACGATCATGATACACACATACCCTTTGGTCTAGAATACCTAGTGTTTTCAGAAAGAACATGGAGTAGCCAGCCAGATAGAAAAAGTAGCAAGGCGGGCTCCCTCTCAGCTCGGGGTGCTGAGCTTTTTATTTCTGCCTACTTTGGTGGCCTCTAGTACTGTACATTCTAATGCTAGAATGTATTTTCAACCAGCAACTATCATGAAATAACTTAGTTTTTGATGGTGTTAGTTTCATCAGCTGCTGTACAATATGATGTAAAACACAGGGAAACAAAATATTTTGACTGCACTGGCCCTTTAATAAAGAATCCTGTAAGAGTCTGACTTCCACGGGCTTCAAGCTTCCACCCCTGTCCTGTACAACCATGGTACACCCATACATACCCATTGGTCTAGAATACCCCTGTCCTGTACAACCATGGTACACCCATACATACCCATTGGTCTAGAATACCCCTGTCCTGTACAACCATGGTACACCCATACATATCCTTTGGTCTAGAATACCCCTGTCCTGTACAACCATGGTACACCCATACATACCCGTTGGTCTAGAATACCCCTGTCCTGTACAACCATGGTACACCCATACATATCCGTTGGTCTAGAATACCCCTGTCCTGTACAACCATGGTACACCCATACATATCCGTTGGTCTAGAATACCCTGTCCTGTACAACCATGGTACACCCATACATATCCTTTGGTCTAGAATACCCCTGTCCTGTACAACCATGGTACACCCATACATATCCGTTGGTCTAGAATACCCTGTCCTGTACAACCATGGTACACCCATACATATCCTTTGGTCTAGAATACCCTGTCCTGTACAACCATGGTACACCCATACATATCCGTTGGTCTAGAATACCCCTGTCCTGTACAACCATGGTACACCCATACATACCCTTTGGTCTAGAATACCCCTGTCCTGTACAACCATGGTACTACATATCCGTTGGTAGAATACTGTCCTGTACAACCATGGTACACCCATACATATCCTTTGGTCTAGAATACCCTGTCCTGTACAACCATGGTACACCCATACACATATCCGTTGGTCTAGAATTCCTGTAAACCATGGTACACCCATACATACCCTTTGGTCTAGAATACCCCTGTCCTGTACAACCATGGTACTACATATCCGTTGGTCTAGAATACCCTGTCCTGTACAAACATGGTACACCCATACATACCCTTTGGTCTAGAATACCCCTGTTTACAACCATTACACCCATACATACCCTTTGGTGAATTGTCTGTACAACCATGGTTACATACCCATTGGTCTAGAATACTGTCCTGTACAACCATGGTACACCCATACATACCCATTGGTCTAGAATACCCCTGTACAACCATGGTACACATACATACCCTTTGGTCTAGAATACCCCTGTCCTGTAAAATGGTACACCCATTATTGAGAATACCCCTGCCTGTACAACCATGGTACACCCATACATACCCGTTGGTCTAGAATAACAACCATGGTACATACATATCCGTTGGTCTAGAGTCCTGTACAACCATGGTACACCCATACATACCCATTGGTCTAGAATACCCCTGTCCTGTACAACCATGGTCACCCATACATACCCATTGGTCTAGAATGTTACAACCATGGTACACCCATACATATTTGGTCTAGAATACCCCTGTCCTGTACAACCATGGTACACCCATACATACCCATTGGTCTAGAATACCCCTGTCCTGTACAACCATGGTACACCCATACATATCCGTTGGTCTAGAATACCCCTGTCCTGTACAACCATGGTACACCCATTACCCATTGGTCTAGAATACCCCTGTCCTGTACAACATGGTACACCCATACATATCCGTTGGTCTAGAATACCCTGTCCTGTACAACCATGGTACACCCATACATATCCGTTGGTCTAGAATACCCCTGTCCTGTACAACCATGGTACACCCATACATATCCGTTGGTCTAGAATACCCCTGTCCTGTACAACCATGGTACACCCATACATATCCGTTGGTCTAGAATACCCCTGTCCTGTACAACCATGGTACACCCATACATATCCGTTGGTCTATTTGTCCTGTACAACCATGGTACACCCATACATACCCATTGGTCTAGAATACCCCTGTCCTGTACAACCATGGTACACCCATACATATCCGTTGGTCTAGAATACCCCTGTCCTGTACAACCATGGTACACCCATACATATCCGTTGGTCTAGAATACCCCTGTCCTGTACAACCATGGTTACATACCCATTGGTCTACCCTGTCCTGTACAACCATGGTACATACATACCCATTGGTCTAGAATACCCTGTCCTGTACAACCATGGTACACCCATACATATCCGTTGGTCTAGAATACCCCTGTCCTGTACAACCATGGTACACCCATACATACCCATTGGTCTAGAATATGTCCTGTACAACCATGGTACACCCATACATATCCGTTGGTCTAAATACCCCTGTCCTGTACAACCATGGTACACCCCATACATACCCATTGGTCTAAATATGTCCTGTACAACCATGGTACACCCATACATGCCCTTTGGTCCCATAAAATACCCCTGTCCTGTACAACCATGGTACACCCATACATATCCTTTGGTCTAGAATACCCCTGTCCTGTACAACCATGGTACACCCATACATATCCGTTGGTCTAGAATACCCCTTGGTACACCCATACATATCCGTTGGTCTAGAATACCCCTGTCCTGTACAACCATGGTACACCCATACATATCCGTTGGTCTAGAATACCCCTGTCCTGTCAACCATGGTACACCCATTACCCTTTGGTCTAGAATACCCCTGTCCTGTACAACCATGGTACACCCATACATATCCGTTGGTCTAGCCTGTACAACCATGGTACACCCATAATACCCATTGGTCTAGAATACCCCTTCCTGTACAACCATGGTATTATAGAATTCCAACCATGGTACATACATACCCTTTGGTCTAGAATACCCCACATCCTGTCAACCATTACACCCATACATATCCGTTGGTCTATTGTCCTGTACAGCCATGGTACACCCAGTTGTCTAGAATTGTCCTGTACAACCATTTACACTAGACCCCTGTCCTAAACATGGTACACCCATACATACCCTTTGGTCTAGAATTGTTGTACAACCATGGTACACCCATACATATCCGTTGGTCAGAATACCCCTGTGTGCAGAGATGTTGGTAGCTAGAATCTACCCCTGTCCTGTACAACCATGGTACACCCATACATACCCTTTGGTCTTTGTCCTGTACAACCATGGTACCCCCAACATAAGAATACCCCTGTCCTGTACAACCATGGTACACCCATACATATCCGTTGGTCTAGAATGCCCTGTCCTGTACAACCATGGTACACCCATACATACCCTTTGGTCTAGAATACCCCTGTCCTGTCAACCATGGTACACCCATACATATCCGTTGTCTAGAATACCCCTGTCTGTACAACCATGGTACACCCATACATATCCGGGTCTAGAATACCCTGTCCTGTACAACCATGGTAACCCATACATACCCTTTGGTCTAGAATACCCTGTCCTGTTGGTACACCCATACATACCCTTTGGTCTAGAATACCCCTGTCCTGTACAACCATGGTATACATTGGTACAACCATGGTACACCCATACATACCCTTTGGTCTAGAATACCCCTGTCCTGTACAGCCATGGTACACCCATACATATCCGTTGGTCTAGAATACCCCTGTCCTGTACAACCATGGTACACCCATACATATCCTTTGTTAGAATACCCCTGTCTGTACAACCATGGTACACCCATACATATCCGTTGGTCTAGAATACCCCTGTCCTGTACAACCATGGTACACCCATACATACCCTTTTCTAGAATGACTGTACAACCATGGTACACCCATACATATCCGTTGGTCTAGAATACCCCCTGTCTGTTTAACATACCCGTTGGTCTAGAATACCCTGTCTGTACAACCATGGTACACCCATACATATCCGTTGGTCTAGAATACCCCTGTCCTGTACAACCATGGTACACCCATACATATCCGTTGGTCTAGAATTGTCCTGTTTTACATATCCGTTGGTCTAAGAATACCCTGTCCTGTACAACCATGGTACACCCATACATACCCGTTGGTCTAGAATGGTACAACCATACCATACATATCCGTTGGTCTAGAATACCCCTGTCACTGTGTGGTACACCCATACATATCCGTTGGTCTAGGTTATTGTCCAACCATGGTACCCCATACATACCCATTGGTCTAGAATACCCTGTCCTGTACAACCATGGTACACCCATACATACCCATTGGTCTAGAATACCCCTGTCCTGTACAACCATGTACACCCATACATATCCTTGGTCTAGAATACCCCTGTCCTGTACAACCAACATACATCCATTGGTCTAGAATACCCTGTCCTGTACAACCATGGTACACCCATACATACCCATTGGTCTAGAATGCCCCTGTCCCCTGGTACACCCATACATATCCGTTGGTCTAGAATACCCCTGTCCTGTACAACCATGGTACAGCCATACATATCCTTTGGTCTAGAATACCCCTGTCCTGTACAACCATGGTACACCATACATATCCTTTGGTCTAGAATACCCCTGTCTAAATACCCCTGTCCTGTACAACCATGGTACACCCATACATATCCTTTGGTCTAGAATACCCCTGTCCTGTACAACCATGGTACACCCATACATACCCTTTGGTCTAGAATACCCCTGTCTGTACAACCATGGTACACCCATACATATCCGTTGGTCTAGAATACCCCTGTCCTGTACAACCATGGTACACCCATACATATCCGTTGGTCTAGAATACCCCTGTCCTGTACAACCATGGTACACCCATACATACCCGTTGGTCTAGAATACCCCTGTCCTGTACAACCATGGTACACCCATACATATCCGTTGGTCTAGAATACCCCTGTCTGTACAACCATGGTACACCCATACATACCCTTTGGTCTAGAATACCCCTGTCCTGTACAACCATGGTACACCCATACATATCCTTTGGTCTAGAATACCCTGGTATGGTACACCCATACATATCCGTTGGTCTAGAATACCCCTGTCTGTACATGGTACACCCATACATACCCTTTGGTTTACCCCTGTCCTGTACAACCATGGTACACCCATACATACCCTTTGGTCTAGAATGCCTGTCCTGTACAACCATGGTACACCCATACATATGCGTTGGTCTAAAACCCCTTTTACAACCATGGTACACCCATACATATCCGTTGGTCTAGAATACCCTGTCCTGTGGTCTACATACCCTTTGGTCTAAACCCCTGTCCTGTACAACCATGGTACACCCCATACATACCCTTTGGTCTAGAATACCCCTGTCCTGTACACCATGGTACACCCATACATATCCGTTGGTCTAGAATACCCTGTCCTGTACAACCATGGTACACCCATACAGTTGGTCTAGAATACCCCCTGTCCTGTACAACCATGGTACACCCATACATACCCTTTGGTCTAGAATACCCCTTCCTGTACAACCATGGTACACCCATACATATCCGTTGGTCTAGAATACCCCTGTCCTGTACAACCATGGTACACCCATACATATCCGTTGGTCTAGAATACCCTGCCTGTACAACCATGGTACCCCATACATATCCGTTTCTAGAATACCCACCCATACATACCCTTTGTCTAGAATACCCTGTACCCATGGTACACCCATACATATCCGTTGGTCTATTGGTACACCCATACATATCCGTTGGTCTAGAATACCCCTGTCCTGTACAACCATGGTACACCCATACATACCCTTTGGTCTAGAATACCCCTGTCCTGTACAACCATGGTACACCCATACATATCCGTTGGTCTAGAATACCCCTGTCCTGTACAACCATGGTACACCCATACATACCCTTTGGTCTAGAATACCCCTGTCCTGTACAACCATGGTACACCCATACATATCCGTTGGTCTAGAATACCCCTGTCCTGTACAACCATGGTACACCCATACATACCCTTTGGTCTAGAATACCCCTGTCCTGTACAACCATGGTACACCCATACATATCCGTTGGTCTAGAATACCCCTGTCCTGTACAACCATGGTACACCCATACATATCCGTTGGTCTAGAATACCCCTGTCCTGTACAACCATGGTACACCCATACATATCCTTTGGTCTAGAATACCCTGTCCTGTACAACCATGGTACACCCATACATATCCTTTGGTCTAGAATACCCTGTCCTGTACAACCATGGTACACCCATACATACCCATTGGTCTAGAATACCCCTGTCCTGTACAACCATGGTACACCCATACATATCCGTTGGTCTAGAATACCCCTGTCCTGTACAACCATGGTACACCCATACATACCCATTGGTCTAGAATACCCCTGTCCTGTACAACCATGGTACACCCATACATACCATAGAATACCCCTGTCACTGTACAACCATGGTACACCCATACATATCCGTTGGTCTAGAATACCCCTGTCCTGTACAACCATGGTACACCCATACATATCCGTTGGTCTAGAATACCCCTGTCCTGTACAACCATGGTACACCCATACATACCCTTTGGTCTAGAATACCACTGTCCCATACTACCACTGTATACTGTGATGTCTGCTTTTGGCTCTGGGCAGTCTGCCTTAAATCAGTTATTAATGTCTGAAAGCTTTGGAGCCCTGGCCGACCATAAGGCCTGTCATTTACAGCCTTCAGGAATAATTCATACCCCTTGATTTATTCCACATTTTGTTGTTAGACTGAATTCAAAATTGATTTAATAATTGTATTCTCACCCATTTACACACACTACCCCATATTGACAAAGTAAAACATGTTCTTAGAGATGTTTGCAAATTTATTGAAAATGAAATGCATAAATATCTCATTTACATAAGTATTCACACCACTGAGTCAATAAATGTTAGACTGACATTTGGCTGTAATTACAGCTGTGTGTCTTTCTGGGTAAGTCTCTAAGAGTATCATTTATTAACTTCTCCAGCTCAGTCAAATTAGTTGTTTATCTTCGCTAGATAGCCATTTTCAAGACTTGCCATAGATTTTCAAGATGATTTTTAAGTCAAAACTAACTCGGCCACTCAGGAACATTCTTTATCATCTTGGTAAGCAACTCCAGTGTATATTTGGCCTTGTGTTTTAGGTTATTGTCCTCCTGAAAGGTGAATTGGTCTCTCAGCAGACTGAATCGGGTTTTCCAATAGGTTATTGCTTGTGCTTAGCTCTATTCAGCTTTAGCTTTATCCCCCAAAAAACTCCCTGATCCTTGCCGATGACAAGCATACCCATAACATGATGTAGCCACCACCATGCTTGACAATAATCAGTGAGGGATGTGTTGTGATGGATTTGCCCCAAACTTAACACTTTATATTATGGACATACAGTTAATTTCATTGCCACATTTTTTTTGGCGTTTTGCTTTAGTGCCGTATTGCTAACAGGATGCATATTTTGGATTATTTTTAATTCTGTACAGGCATCCTTCTTTTCGCTCTGTCATTTCGGTTAGTATTGTGGAGTAACTACAAGTTTGTTGATCCATCTTCAGTTTTCTCCCATCACAGCCGTTAAACTCTGCACCTGTTTTAAAGTCACCGTTGGCCTCATGGTGAAATCCCTGAGCGGTTTCCTTTGTCTCCGGCAACTGAGAAGGAAGTGTCTTTGTAGTGACTGGGTCTACTGATACATCATCAAAGTGTAATTAATAACTTCACCAGAGGCTCAAAGGGATATTCAATGTCTGCTTCTTTTTACCCATCGACCAATAGGGGCCCTTCTTTGCGAGGCATTGGAAAACCTCCTTGTCTTTGTAGTTAAATCAGTGTTTGAAATTCACTGCTTGACTGAGGACCTTACACCTACCTGTATGTGTGGGGTACAGAGATGAGGTAGTCTTTCATAAATCATGTTAAACACTATTATGCACATTGTTTAAGTCCATGTAACTTTATTATGTGACTGAAGCACAGTTTTACTCCTTAATGTGTTGTGGCTTGTCATAACAAAGGGTTGAATACTTATTCACTGACATTTCAGCATTTTGTTTTTTAATAATTTGTCAACTTTTCAAAAATATTTCCACTTTTTACATTATGGGATATTGTGTGTGTGTGTCGGCCAGTGACACAACATCTACATTTGAATCCATTTTAAGTTGAAGATGTAGTACAACAAAATGTGTGAAAAGTCCAGGGTGTGAATACTGTCTGAAGGCAAGGTACTGTATTTTCACTGTCCTGACCTTTTCAGGATCAATCTTGACTGTTGCACACTTTCCTGTCACTCATTTTACTAGGGACATGTCTCAAGTCATTGGGTTGCTGTAAGGCTGATACTGGTGTTCATGGGCTAGTTAGAGACCACTACTTCTTCATTTGATCTGGTTGATTTCCCAGCCCGGAGTCCTGCCTTGTTGAAACGGTGCTCTGACAGACGTCACTCGTGGTTAAATAAAGGAATTTGCGTTGGCGCTCCTTCCTTCTCATCTCTTGCTGTTTCCTCCATAGATTTTCAAAATACCCATTTCCTCATTGCTGCTGGGACCTTTTTACAAGGTGTGTCACTGTCTCTCTGTGTCTCAAATGGCAGCGTATTCCATTTGTAGTGCCATAAGACTCTGGTCAAAAGTAGTGCACTATTCAGGGTACAGGGTGCTGCAACACTGGCCTGTGGGTGCCGTTTAGGACACACTCACCCTGTTCTGAGCTGAGGAGCCGTTTCTCTTCACTGCCCGCCCCTTTTGAATACGACCCAGGACTTCTAAAGGACCTTTAGCTAGAAGACAGGTCTGCCGCTTATCTAGCTTGGCACTGTACCAGTTGGCCCGTGGGTGCCGTAACGCCCGGCCCGTGGGTGCATACATACGCCGCCCGTGGGTGCCGTAACGCCCGCCCGTGGGTGCCGTAACGCCGGCCGGCCCGTGGGTGCCGTGCGCCCTGCCGGCCCGTGGGTGCCGTAACGCCGGTTGACCTGAGCCTGGCATCATCAGTGTAGTTGCATGATTTCCAGTTAGGCCCATTCAGCTACAGTACAGAAACTATTTCAGAAAGCTGCCAATAGAGATTTACTGCAATGCACAGCCAGTATGAGGCATGATCACACTAGACCTTTAAGGGATTAACAATAAGAATCATTCTTGGTATGAATTAATGGACGACGCTAGTAGCTTCTAAATGTGGTATTGGATCTGATGAGACTGTTTATATTGAGGTCACTGTGACAGCGAAGAGGAATGGCAGTTGCCAGCCCTGAGGATCAAAGCCCCCAAAACCCATGAGGACAAGTGTTATAGCAGCCATGAGGACGAGTGTTATTACAGCCATGAGGACAAGTGTTATAGCAGCCATGAGGACGAGTGTTATAACAGCCATGAGGACGAGTGTTATTACAGCCATGAGAACGAGTGTTATTACAGCCATGAGACGAGTGTTGTAACAGCCATGAGGACGAGTGTTATAACAGCCATGAGGACGAGTGTTATAACAGCCATGAGGACGAGTGTTATAACAGCCATGAGGACGAGTGTTATTACAGCCATGAGGACGAGTGTTATTACAGCCATGAGGGCGAGTGTTATAAGCCATGAGGGCGAGTGTTATAACAGCCATGAGGACGAGTGTTATTACAGCCATGAGGACGAGTGTTATTACAGCCATGAGGACGAGTGTTATTACAGCCATGAGGACGAGTGTTATAACAGCCATGAGGACGAGTGTTATAACAGCCATGAGGGCGAGTGTTATTACAGCCATGAGAACGAGTGTTATTACAGCCATGAAGGCGAGTGTTTTAACAGCCATGAGGACGAGTGTTATTACAGCCATGAGGGCGAGTGTTATAACAGCCATGAGGACGAGTGTTATTACAGCCATGAGGACGAGTGTTATTACAGCCATGAGGGAGTGTTTATTACAGCCATGAGGACCAGTGTTATTACAGCCATGAGGACGAGTGTTATTGCAGCCATGAGGACGAGTGTTATTACAGCCGTGAGGATGCGAGTGTTTATTACAGCCATGAGGACGAGTGTTATAGCAGCCATGAGGACGAGTGTTATTACAGCCGTGAGGACGAGTGTTATTACAGCCATGAGGACGAGTGTTATTACAGCCATGAAGACGAGGTGTTATAACAGCCGTGAGGACGAGTGTTATTACAGCCGTGAGGACGAGTGTTATTACAGCCGTGAGGACGAGTTTAGTGTTATTACAGCCGTGAGGACGAGTGTTATAACAGCCGTGAGGACGAGTGTTATAACAGCCGTGAGGACGAGTGTAATTTATAACAGCCGTGAGGACGAGTGTTATTACAGCCGTGAGGACGAGTGTTATTACAGCCGTGAGGACGAGTGTTATTACAGCCGTGAGGACGAGTGTTATTACAGCCGTGAGGACGAGTGTTATTACAGCCGTGAGGACGAGTGTTATTACAGCCGTGAGGACGAGTGTTATTACAGCCGTGAGGACGAGTGTTATTACAGCCGTGAGGGGCGAGTGTTATTACAGCCGTGAGGACGAGTGTTATTACAGCCGTGAGGACGAGTGTTATTACAGCCGTGAGGACGAGTGTTATTACAGCCGTGAGGACGAGTGTTATTACAGCCGTGAGGACGAGTGTTATTACAGCCGTGAGGACGAGTGTTATTACAGCCGTGAGGGAGTGTTATTACAGCCGTGAGGACGAGTGTTATTACAGCCGTGAGGACGAGTGTTATTACAGCCGTGAGGACGAGTGTTATTACAGCCGTGAGGACGAGTGTTATTACAGCCGTGAGGACGAGTGTTATTACAGCCGTGAGGACGAGTGTTAATGACAGCCGTGAGGACGGTGTTATTACAGCCGTGAGGACGAGTGTTATTACAGCCGTGAGGACCAGTGTTATTACAGCCGTGAGGGCCAGTGTTATTACAGCCCGTGAGGACGAGTGTTATTACAGCCGTGAGGACGAGTGTTATTATGCCGTGAGGACGAGTGTTATTACAGCCGTGAGGACGGTGTTATTACAGCCGTGAGGACGAGTGTTATAACAGCCGTAGGACGCAGTGTTATTACAGCCGTGAGGACGAGTGTTATTACAGCCGTGAGGGCGAGTGTTATTACAGCCGTGAGGACGAGTGTTATAACAGCCGTGAGGACGAGTGTTATAACAGCCGTGAGGGCGAGTGTTATTACAGCCGTGAGGACGAGTGTTATAACAGCCATGAGGGTACGAGGGTTATGCAGCCATGGGACGGTGTTATTGCAGCCATGAGGACGAGTGTTATAGCAGCCATGAGCGCTTGAGTTGGTATAAACCAACATGGAAGTGTCAATGGCAGCCACAGCAACCATGACTTTCCTCACAAGACAAGGCCAAACACTGTTTTTATGTGCATCCCAAATGACACCATATTCCTTCTATAGTGCTCTACTTGACCAAGGCCCTTACAGTAGGTCTCCAGTCAGAGGCACTGAAATATAGGCTATGCAACAGGGTGACATTTGGGATACAAGGTTTCTCACACAGGAGAGAAGACCAGTAATATGTTGAGCTGGTTTCCCCGTCCTGTCTGTACTCTGTTGCTGCAGGGGCTGTGGCCTGACTGGACTGCACATCTAGGGCTTCTCAATATAGTGGAGAGACGAGGGGGACCGGAGAGACGGAGGGGGACCGGAGAGACGAGGGGGACCGGAGAGACGAGGGGGACCGGAGAGACTAGGGGGGACCGGAGAGACGAGGGGGGAAGAGAGACGAGGGGGGACCAGAGAGACGGGAGGGGCGGGGGGGAAGAGAGACGAGGGGGACCAGAGAGACGAGGGCGGGAAAGAGAGACGAGGGGGAACGGGACCAAGAGAGACGAGGGGGACCAGAGAGACGAGGGGGGGGAAAGAGAGACGAGGGGGACCAGAGAGACGGGGCGGGAAAGAGAGACGAGGGGGACCGGAGAGACGAGGGGGACCGGAGAGAGACGAGGGGACCGGAGAGACGAGGGGACCGGAAGAGAGACTAGGGGGAAAGAGAGACGAGGGAGGACCAGAGAGACAAGGGGGACCGGAGAGACGAGGGGGACCGGAGAGACGAGGGGGACCGGAGAGACTAGGGGGAAAGGAGAGACGAGGGGGGAAAGAGAGAGACGGGGGACCGGAGAGACGAGGGGACCGGAGAGACGAGGGGGACCGGAGAGACTAGGGGGACCGGAGAGACGAGGGGGAAAGAGAGACGAGGGGGACCAGAGAGACGAGGGCGGGAAAGAGAATCAGGGGGACCAGAGAGACGGGGGGCTTTCCTAGGGGATTCAGCCCTGTTAAGTTAACCCCTATCCTTTCATTTCCCCTGAAGCTGGACTCTCAGGTGTCTGTCTATACCCTGGTAGTGTTAAGTCTGGTTACATGAACGTTATGCTACCGGGTGTGTTCTGATGTTTACATTTCCTGAAGAGGAGTGGGTGATGAACTTCTACAGGGCGTAGATGCCGCCGCATGTGAAACGAACAGGGCAGTAAAATGGAAATAAATATGGTAGTACTTGTGATTTGTGTAGAGATGGTGTTGACTGTTAGCTCAGTGTTTCTAGTAACATGGGTTGGAGTGGGATGCCAAGGACAGACTGGTGTGGAGGTCTATCTAACACTGTTGTATTGGTTCTGAGAATTGGTGAGGTGCAGAAATGGCCTTTAAAAAGGCCTGTGCGATCTGTCGCTGCAAAATAAAACACTTACCACTTTAGAAACAATGAAAGTTGGGGCAGTCTTTTAGAGCCTTGTGTAAAAATATATATATATATATACATGACAACAAAACACTGTTCCTCCACATTCATTCTGACTTTCCGTTTCCCAGAAGTGTGTGTAGTCATGAGTGGGATTTTCCATCCCTGCCCTCCAGAAGTCATTTCCCCAACCTTCCATCTTGGTGTCCTCTGTGATTGGATAAAGGAGGCTATTCTACTGTTGATGCAATCTCAGAAGTTTGGTTATTGCTCCATCCTTCCCATACAGAGCATTATTCTGTTGTGACACAGTGACTGGTGCCCTGTTGACAGAGGAAGGGTGGAACCCAGTAGCCTCAGGCCTGGTTATTATGTCTTGGCATTGTGATGCATCTACCTACCTAACTGACTTTGAGCCAGTAAACAGGAACATACTGTTAGGCTATACAGAGAAATGTCTAGTGTATTGGACCTGGTGAACTGCACTGTGACTGCTCTGTTACCTTTCACTTGACCCACTAATTAGCTGAACTTTGAAATAGTTGATTGACCATGCATTGATGCCCTTCCCTCTCGTTTCTCCCGCCCCCTCCCTCTCCTCCCCTCTTTTATCCCCCTTTCTTGTCTTTCTCTTCTCTCTCTCTCTCTCTCTCTGTCTCTGTGTCTCTGTCTCTGTCTCTCTCTCTCTCTCTCTGTCTCTGTCTCTCTCTGTGTCTCTCTCTCTCTCTGTCTCTCTCTGTGTCTCTGTGTCTCTCTCTCTCTGTCTCTCTCTTTCTCTCTCTCTCTGTGTCTCTGTCTCTCTCTCTTTCTGTCTCTCTGTGTCTCTGTCTCTGTGTCTCTTTCTCTCTCTCTCTCTCTTCTCTCTCTCTCTCTTTCTCTCTCTCTCTCTCTCTCTCTCTCTTTCTCTCTTTCTCTCTCTCTCTCTCTCTCTTTCTCTCTCTCTTTCTCTCTTTCTCTCTCTCTTTCTCTCTCTCTTTCTCTCTCTCTCTCTCTCTTTCTCTCTCTCTTTCTCTCTCTCTCTTTCTCTCTCTCTTTCTCTCTGTCTCTGTGTCTCTCTTTCTCTCTCCAGACGCGGATGCAGAGCCTGCAGCCCGAGCCGGGGGCGCGTTACCGTAACGTGATGGACGCGCTACGTCAGATCGTGCGTACCGAGGGGGTGTGGCGACCTGTGAGGGGGCTGAACGTCATGGCGATAGGGGCGGGGCCAGCCCATGCTCTGTACTTTGCCTGTTATGAGAAACTCAAGTTCTCACTCAGCAACGTGGTCCACCCGGGAGCTAATAGCCACTTTGCTAATGGTACGGTGTTACAGCCACACATTCCCTGAGACATTAACATGTGCATACGTATTGTACCTTAGAGGTATTAGCAATGATGCTAATTTGACCAACGGTCACTGAGAGACCGACAGATGAAGGAAAGTTGCGGCATCTACTGCTGTGTTTTGTCTTACTGCAATGGTAACCAACCATCTCTCTACTGCTGTGTTTGTCTTACTGCACTGGTAACCAACCATCTCTCTACTGCTGTGTTTTTGTCTTACTGCACTGGTAACCAACCATCTCTCTACTGCTGTGTTTTTGTCTTACTGCACTGGTAACCAACCATCTCTCTACTGCTGTGTGTGTGTTTGTCTTACTGCACTGGTAACCAACCATCTCTCTACTGCTGTGTGTTTGTCTTACTGCACTGGTAACCAACCATCTCTCTACTGCTGTGTGTTTGTCTTACTGCACTGGTAACCAACCATCTCTCTACTGTTGTGTGTTTGTCTTACTGCACTGGTAACCAACCATCTCTCTACTGCTGTGTGTTTGTCTTACTGCACTGGTAACCAACCATCTCTCTACTGCTGTGTGTTTGTCTTACTGCACTGGTAACCAACCATCTCTCTACTGCTGTGTGTTTGTCTTACTGCACTGGTAACCAACCATCTCTCTACTGTTGTGTGTTTGTCTTACTGCACTGGTAACCAACCATCTCTCTACTGCTGTGTGTTTGTCTTACTGCACTGGTAACCAACCATCTCTCTACCCTCTGCTGTCTCTTTTAACAGGAATGGCAGGCTGCATGGCCACTGTACTCCATGATGCAATCATGAACCCAGCAGAAGGTAAAACTGTGTGTGTAGATTGTGTGCATACTGTGTGTGTGCATACTGTGTGTGTGCATACTGTGTGTGCATACTGTGTGTGTGTGCATACTGTGTGTGTGTGTGCATACTGTGTGTGTGTGTGTGTGCATACTGTGTGTGTGTGCATACTGTGTGTGTGTGCATACTGTGTGTGTGTGCATACTGTGTGTGTGTGTGTGTGTGTGTGTGTGTACTGTGTGCATACTGTGTGTGTGTGCATACTGTGTGTGTGTGTGTGTGCATACTGTGTGTGTGTGCATACTGTGTGTGTGTGCATACTGTGTGTGTGCATACTGTGTGTGTGTGCATACTGTGTGTGTGTGTGCATACTGTGTGTGTGTGTGCATACTGTGTGTGTGTGTGTGCATACTGTGTGTGTGTGTGCATACTGTGTGTGTGTGCATACTGTGTGTGTGTGTATACTGTGTGTGTGTGCATACTGTGTGTGTGTGTGTGTGTGTGCATACTGTGTGTGTGTGCGCGCATACTGTGTGCGTGTGTATACTGTGTGCGTGTGTATACTGTGTGCGTGTGTGTGTGCGCGTGTACTATGTGTATGCGCGTACTGTGTGTGTGTACTGTGTGTGTGTGTATACTGTGCGTGCATACATTGTGTGTGTGTGTGTGCATGTACTTTGTGTGTGCATGTACTTTGTGTTTTGTGCGCGAACTGTGTGTGCGTATTGTGTGTACTTTGTGTGTGTATACTGTGCATGCATACATTGTGTTTGTGTGTGTGGCGCGTACTTTGTGTGTACTTTGTGTGTGTGTACTCTGTGTGTACTGTGTGTGTATGCATGTCTCTTTATTGAGCAGAGCAGCCCAAGCTGAGCCGTTGCTATGGATACGCGGCGTGCAGAGCGAGCTGTGCACATGGAGCGAATGACAGACAGAGGAGCAGTTTATGGATTAACTAACAGTTATTTCTGATTTCGGGCAGGGCCAGGCCGGGCCTTACTTTTGGCAGAAGCCAGCGGGCCTGGGTAGTGGTAGGGCTTGGTCTTAAAATGATTCTTACCCATGCAGGGCTCTAGCCTAGATGATGAGATGATTTTGGACAAAAGAGCATGATTATTTTAAATTGTCACAAACTGCAGCCACATCGATCATCATGTCACCAGAATAATGTCCTTGTGACCTAAATAATGATTGATGGCTAAAAGGCACTGCGCTATTTCTGAACTGTCTTGCTAAACTATTAGAATCCTTGATTCATTTTCAGCCAAGATCTTTGTTATCTTTGAAATGTATTGTAAATGTACATCCGTTGGGTTTTAGACCAGGTCATGGCACTGTCTCTGCTGCATCTCTCCTTGGTGTGGTTAACTATGGCTAAAAGGCACTGTCTCTGCTGCATCTCTCCTTGGTGTGGTTAACTATGGCTAAAAGGCACTGTCTCTGCTGCATCTCTCCTTGGTGTGGTTAACTATGGCTAAAAGGCACTGTCTCTGCTGCATCTCTCCTTGGTGTGGTTAACTATGGCTAAAAGGCACTGTCTCTGCTGCATCTCTCCTTGATGTGGTTAACTATGGCTAAAAGGCACTGTCTCTGCTGCATCTCTCCTTGGTGTGGTTAACTATGGCTAAAAGGCACTGTCTCTGCTGCATCTCTCCTTGATGTGGTTAACTATGGCTAAAAGGCACTGTCTCTGCTGCATCTCTCCTTGGTGTGGTTAACTATGGCTAAAAGGCACTGTCTCTGCTGCATCTCTCCTTGGTGTGGTTAACTATGGCTAAAAGGCACTGTCTCTGCTGCATCTCTCCTTGATGTGGTTAACTATGGCTAAAAGGCACTGTCTCTGCTGCATCTCTCCTTGATGTGGTTAACTATGGCTAAAAGGCACTGTCTCTGCTGCATCTCTCCTTGGTGTGGTTAACTATGGCTAAAAGGCACTGTCTCTGCTGCATCTCTCCTTGGTGTGGTTAACTATGGCTAAAAGGCACTGTCTCTGCTGCATCTCTCCTTGGTGTGGTTAACTATGGCTAAAAGGCACTGTCTCTGCTGCATCTCTCCTTGATGTGGTTAACTATGGCTAAAAGGCACTGTCTCTGCTGCATCTCTCCTTGGTGTGGTTAACTATGGCTAAAAGGCACTGTCTCTGCTGCATCTCTCCTTGGTGTGGTTAACTATGGCTAAAAGGCACTGTCTCTGCTGCATCTCTCCTTGGTGTGGTTAACTATGGCTAAAAGGCACTGTCTCTGCTGCATCTCTCCTTGGTGTGGTTAACTATGGCTAAAAGGCACTGTCTCTGCTGCATCTCTCCTTGGTGTGGTTAACTATGGCTAAAAGGCACTGTCTCTGCTGCATCTCTCCTTGGTGTGGTTAACTATGGCTAAAAGGCACTGTCTCTGCTGCATCTCTCCTTGGTGTGGTTAACTATGGCTAAAAGGCACTGTCTCTGCTGCATCTCTCCTTGGTGTGGTTAACTATGGCTAAAAGGCACTGTCTCTGCTGCATCTCTCCTTGGTGTGGTTAACTATGGCTAAAAGGCACTGTCTCTGCTGCATCTCTCCTTGGTGTGGTTAACTATGGCTAAAAGGCACTGTCTCTGCTGCATCTCTCCTTGGTGTGGTTAACTATGGCTAAAAGGCACTGTCTCTGCTGCATCTCTCCTTGGTGTGGTTAACTATGGCTAAAAGGCACTGTCTCTGCTGCATCTCTCCTTGGTGTGGTTAACTATGGCTAAAAGGCACTGTCTCTGCTGCATCTCTCCTTGGTGTGGTTAACTATGGCTAAAAGGCACTGTCTCTGCTGCATCTCTCCTTGATGTGGTTAACTATGGCTAAAAGGCACTGTCTCTGCTGCATCTCTCCTTGATGTGGTTAACTATGGCTAAAAGGCACTGTCTCTGCTGCATCTCTCCTTGATGTGGTTAACTATGGCTAAAAGGCACTGTCTCTGCTGCATCTCTCCTTGATGTGGTTAACTATGGCTAAAGGCACTGTCTCTGCTGCATCTCTCCTTGGTGTGGTTAACTATGGCTAAAAGGCACTGTCTCTGCTGCATCTCTCCTTGGTGTGGTTAACTATGGCTAAAAGGCACTGTCTCTGCTGCATCTCTCCTTGGTGTGGTTAACTATGGCTAAAGGCACTGTCTCTGCTGCATCTCTCCTTGATGTGGTTAACTATGGCTAAAAGGCACTGTCTCTGCTGCATCTCTCCTTGATGTGGTTAACTATGGCTAAAAGGCACTGTCTCTGCTGCATCTCTCCTTGATGTGGTTAACTATGGCTAAAAGGCACTGTCTCTGCTGCATCTCTCCTTGATGTGGTTAACTATGGCTAAAAGGCACTGTCTCTGCTGCATCTCTCCTTGGTGTGGTTAACTATGGCTAAAAGGCACTGTCTCTGCTGCATCTCTCCTTGGTGTGGTTAACTATGGCTAAAAGGCACTGTCTCTGCTGCATCTCTCCTTGATGTGGTTAACTATGGCTAAAAGGCACTGTCTCTGCTGCATCTCTCCTTGATGTGGTTAACTATGGCTAAAAGGCACTGTCTCTGCTGCATCTCTCCTTGGTGTGGTTAACTATGGCTAAAAGGCACTGTCTCTGCTGCATCTCTCCTTGGTGTGGTTAACTATGGCTAAAAGGCACTGTCTCTGCTGCATCTCTCCCTTATGTGGTTAACTATGGCTAAAAGGCACTGTCTCTGCTGCATCTCTCCTTGGTGTGGTTAACTATGGCTAAAGGCACTGTCTCTGCTGCATCTCTCTTGGTGTGGTTAACTATGGCTAAAAGGCACTGTCTCTGCTGCATCTCTCCTTGATGTGGTTAACTATGGCTAAAAGGCACTGTCTCTGCTGCATCTCTCCTTGGTGTGGTTAACTATGGCTAAAAGGCACTGTCTCTGCTGCATCTCTCCTTGGTGTGGTTAACTATGGCTAAAAGGCACTGTCTCTGCTGCATCTCTCCTTGGTGTGGTTAACTATGGCTAAAAGGCACTGTCTCTGCTGCATCTCTCCTTGGTGTGGTTAACTATGGCTAAAAGGCAACATTGTGTTGCCCTCTTCATTGACCTTTCAAAGGCTTCCGATACTGTTGATCATCACTGCCAATTCTGTGTCTTTCCTCAATTGGTCTGGACCAGCCTGCATGTAACTGGTTTAAAAATGACTTCACAGATAGAACTCAATGTGTATCAGGTTTCCTGTATATTACAAAAGGTGTCCCGCAGGGGTGGATTCTGGGTACTGTACTTTGTACTGTTTACATTAACAGTATCGAGGTGACTGTAAAAACATTGTAACCTGCACTTGTATCCTTGGTTGTTAACTATTATTCCCTACGGCACCAGGCATCTGAACTACAGTCTGCCTTCATTGTATAACAGAAACTTTACTGACCTGAAATTAGCATTGAATGCAGGTCAAACTAAGCACATGTTGTTCTCTGGAGCACATGTAAAAATAGCTCTGACTTAAGCATGTATTTTGGATGGCGTCCATATTGATTGTGTCCCTGCTTACAAATATCTGGGCGTCTGGATAGATAGATCTCTGGATAGATAGATCTCTGGATAGATAGATCTCTGGATAGATAGATCTCTGGATAGATAGATCTCTGGATAGATAGATCTCTGGATAGATAGATCTCTGGATAGATAGATCTCTGGATGATGGTTAACTATGGCTAAAGGCACTGTCTCTGCTGCATATCTCTGATGTGGTTAGACTATGGCTAAAATTGATGCATCTGATTGAATTAAAGATAGGCATCTCTGGATAGATAGATCTCCTGGTGTAGATAACTATGGCTAAAGGATCTCTGCTAAATCTCTCCTTAGTTGGTTAGACTATGGCTAGATAGCACTGTAGATAGATCTCTGGATTGATCTCTCTGGTTGAAACTCTGGAGATGTCTCTGGCATCTCTCCTCTGGATAGATAGAACTATGGCTGGACTGTCTAGATAGATCTCTCCTTGGTAGTGATTAACTGGATAGATGAAACTGTCTCAAAAGCATCTTGATAAGTGTGGTTAAAAGCTGGAATAAAATGGTCTCTGCTGCATCTCTCCTTGGTGTGGTTAACTATGCAAACGCACTGTTCTGTTGCATCTCTCCTAGTGGTGTGGTTAGTGCACTATGGCTAAATCACTGTCTCTGCTGCACCTCCTTGGTGCCATGGGTAACATGGCTAGTGCACCGCGGGTCATAGTGTGGTTACTATGGCTAAAAAAATGTGCATCTCTCATAGTGCACTGTGTTTTATGATGGGGGACCATTTCAGTGCTCATCACTGCATTCTGCTGATGTCATGCAGGTTGATACATTGATATGTTTATTCATTCCTGTCCCTTTTACAAAACGTCCCCTGCACCGGTTAACTCTTCACTAAACGTGAGACTGTGTTACCACTGCCTCTCAGGGATGGTTAACTCTGGGAACTACTGTGGTCTCTACACAGTTAGGTAGATCAGCTTTTAGTTCTTTGCACCTCATTTGTGGAGCAATCTTCAAAATGTTGATGAATGTGATGTTCTGGTGCTTCAGAAAGGTAATTCAGAAAGCTGATTTGAGGACCTAATAAATAACGGATGTGATGTTCTGGTGCCTCCTTGATACACACTGTAGATATCTGCAGCCTCAGACTCCTGATACACACTGTAGATATCTGCAGCCTCAGACTCCCTGATACACTGTAGATATCTGCAGCTCAGACTCCTTACACACTGTAGATATCTGCAGCGTCAAAGACTCCTGATACACACTGTAGATATCTGCAGCGTCAGACTCCCTGATACACACTGTAGATATCTGCATCTCCCTGATACACACTGGATATCTATGGCAAAGGCGTCAGACTCTGATACACACTGTAGATATCTGCAGCTATGGCTAGACTCTCCTGATACACACTGTGATATCTGCAGCGTCAGACTCCCTGGCTAACACTGTAGATATCTGCATCAGACTCCTGATACACACTGTAGATATCTGCAGCCTCAGACTCCCTGATACACACTGTAGATATCTGCAGCCTCAGACTCCTGATACTCACTGGTGTGATAACTGCATGGCTAGACTCACTGTCTCTGTAGATATCTGCAGCGTTAGACTCCCTGATACACACTGTGATATCTGCCCTCTTCAGACTCTTTCACTTCCTGATATCACTGTAATATCTGCTTTCCTCAGACTCCCTGATACACACTGTAGATATCTGCAGTTTCAGAAATGATACACACTGTAGATATCTGCAGCGTCAGACTTCCTGATACACAAAATAGCAGCAGTCAATCCCTGATACTGTCTGTTTATATTTAGTATCGACTCCTGTAAAAACATTGTAACCTGCACTTGTACTGCCGGTAATACAGTTTATGCGACATTCTGTTGACCAGGCAGATCTGCACGTACAGACTGCCTTCATTGTATAACAGAAACTGTAGATATCTGCAGCAGACCTGAACAGCACTGGGTAGATATTGAATGCAGGTCAGACTATCAGCACATGTTGTTCTCTGGAGCACATGTAAAAATCCTGATCCATGTGATATTTGGATGCCGTCCATGATTGTGTCACTGGGCAGCGTCTGGAATACATCTCTGTAGATAGATCTCTGGATAGATTAGATCTGGAGCCTAGATAGATCTCTGGATAGATAGCATCAGACTCTGGATACTATAGATCTCTGCAGCCTCAGATCTCTGGATACACACTTTTCAAAGCATATTGATAAGTTGGTAAAAAGCTGATACACACTGTAGATGGTATTCTGTAGAAATAGGTCCTCCTCTGATAAATGTTCAGTTGATTCTATCGCAGCTGTCAGACTCCCTGATACATCATCTGTATGATATCTGCCAAGCCTTCCCTGGTGCACACTGTGGATACTGCAGCTCAGGCCCCTGTGCACACGGGATATCTGCAGCGTCGGACTCATTACACACTGTAGGTCAGTGCAGACTCCCTGGCCACTGTAGATATCTGCAGCGTGGGTCATGGTGTACACACTGTCATATCTGCACCGCGGACTCCCTGAGGTGTGTTTTATGATGCAGCCATTTCAGACTCATCACTGCATTCACACTGATGATATCTGCAGCAGGTTGATCCATTGATATGTGCATTCATTCCTAAAGCCTGTTTATATCCCCCTGCAGCCTCAGACTCTTCACTGATACACATGTAGATATCTGCAGTCTCAGGGATGGTTAACTCTGGGAATCTACTGTGGTCTCTACACAGTGTAGGTAGATCTGCAGCGTTTAGTTCTTTGATACCTCATTTGTGGAGCAATCTTCAAAATGTTGATGAATGTGATGTCTGGTGCAGCGTCAGAAGGTAAGGTATTCAGACTGCTGATTTGAGGACCTAATAAATAACATGTGATGTTCTGGTGCCTCCTCCTGATACACACTGTAGATATCTGCAGCGTCAGACTCCCTGATACACACTGTAGATATCTGCAGCGTCAGACTCCCTGATACACACTGTAGATATCTGCAGCCTCAGACTCCTGATACACACTGTAGATATCTGCAGCGTCAGACTCCCTGATACACACTGTAGATATCTGCAGCGTCAGACTCCCTGATACACACTGTAGATATCTGCAGCTAGACTCCCTGATACACACTGTAGATATCTGCAGCGTCTGACTCCCTGATACACACTGTAGATATCTGCAGCGTCTGACTCCCTGATACACACTGTAGATATCTGCAGCGTCAGACTCCCTGATACACACTGTAGATATCTGCAGCCTCAGACTCCCTGATACACACTGTAGATATCTGCAGCCTCAGACTCCCTGATACACACTGTAGATATCTGCAGCGTCAGACTCCCTGATACACACTGTAGATATCTGCAGCGTCAGACTCCCTGATACACACTGTAGATATCTGCAGCCTCAGACTCCCTGATACACACTGTAGATATCTGCAGCCTCAGACTCCTGATACACACTGTAGATATCTGCAGCGTCAGACTCCCTGATACACACTGTAGATATCTGCAGCGTCAGACTCCCTGATACATTAATAGAACAGTAATCCCTTCTCTGTCTGAATATTTATAGCACAACTCTTTATATACTGCCACAGGACACTAGGGGGAGCTCTGAGACTGGACGGCCATTAGGTGGCCATTAGGAGCAGCACCTGGGTAGAAGTTGCTAGTAGGCACAGATACAGGATCAGCTTACATGAGTCATATCCTATCCTTGACCTTGAGGGCAGGAAAAGTAAAACTGGCCTTAGATCAGTGTTGAGGGTTAGCATCATCTAACTAAAGGGGCATCGGGACACACATCTGTGAGTGTCATTAGTCGACCGGTTTGCAGGTGTGTGTTTACATTCTGCTCCCTCAAGTGTATAGCTCTATAGCATTAACATCCGTTGGCTCTCACACATGTGGCCGTGGTGATTGGTGTTTCCATAGCAACCTGACCGGGACCAGGTGTGCCAGCCAGCTGTGCCATTGGTCCACCGGCTGGGTCACTAGGGACGGATTGGACGCTTTGAACTTTCTGGTGTTCTGAATTCCATAAGCCCCATTTCCTTTTACTTTCCTAAGTAGTGTTTCTTTTAGAGACTGGTTTCATCTCATTCTGATTGGCTGCAATGGGGAATCCCTTGATGGTGTGTGTCCCAACTGTATCCCTCATTGAAAGCCTAATATCTCTGTTTTGACTAGATGTGGTAGTCTTTTCCTTTCAACTATTTTCTTCTCTGTCCTGCCATTACCTGTTTTTTCTTCCTCTCCCTTTTCCTCTAGGCTGACCTTCCTCTAGGCTGACCTTCCTCTCCCTTTTCCTCTAGGCTGACCTTCCTCTAGGCTGACCTTCCTCTAGGCTGACCTTCCTCTAGGCTGACCTTCCTCTAGGCTGACCTTCCTCTCCCTTTTCCTCTAGGCTGACCTTCCTCTCCCTTTTCCTCTAGGCTGACCTTCCTCTCCCTTTTCCTCTAGGCTGACCTTCCTCTCCGCTCCCTTTTCCTCTAGGCTGACCTTCCTCTTCCTCTAGGCTGACCTTCCTCTAGGCTGACCTTCCTCTCCCTTTTCCTCTAGGCTGACCTTCCTCTCCCTTTTCCTCTAGGCTGACCTTCCTCTCCCTTTTCCTCTAGGCTGACCTTCCTCTCCCTTTTCCTCTAGGCTGACCTTCCTCTCCCTTTTCCTCTAGGCTGACCTTCCTCTTCCTCTAGGCTGACCTTCCTCTTCCTCTAGGCTGACCTTCCGCTTCCTCTAGGCTGACCTTCCTCTCCCTTTTCCTCTAGGCTGACCTTCCTCTTCCTCCAGGCTGACCTTCCTCTTTTTCCTCTAGGCTGACCTTCCTCTCCCTTTTCCTCTAGGCTGCCCTTCCTCTCCCTTTTCCTCTAGGCTGACCTTCCTCTTCCTCCAGGCTGACCTTCCTCTCCCTTTTCCTCTAGGCTGCCCTTCCTCTCCCTTTTCCTCTAGGCTGACCTTCCTCTTCCTCCAGGCTGACCTTCCTCTTCCTCCAGGCTGACCTTCCTCTCCCTTTTCCTCTAGGCTGACCTTCCTCTCCCTTTTCCTCCAGGCTGACCTTCCTCTTCCTCCAGGCTGACCTTCCTCTTCCTCCAGGCTGACCTTCCTCTTCCTCCAGGCTGAACTTCCTCTCCCTTTTCCTCTAGGCTGACCTTCCTCTCCCTTTTCCTCCAGGCTGACCTTCCTCTTCCTCCAGGCTGACCTTCCTCTTCCTCCAGGCTGACCTTCCTCTTCCTCCAGGCTGAACTTCCTCTCCCTTTTCCTCTAGGCTGACCTTCCTCTCCCTTTTCCTCCAGGCTGACCTTCCTCTTCCTCCAGGCTGACCTTCCTCTTCCTCCAGGCTGACCTTCCTCTTCCTCCAGGCTGACCTTCCTCTTCCTCCAGGCTGAACTTCCTCTCCCTTTTCCTCTAGGCTGACCTTCCTCTCCGCTCCCTTTTCCTCTGGGCTGACCTTCCTCTTCCTCCAGGCTGACCTTCCTCTTCCTCCAGGCTGAACTTCCTCTCCCTTTTCCTCTGGGCTGACCTTCCTCTTCCTCTGGGCTGACCTTCCTTTTCCTCTGGGCTGACCTTCCTTTTCCTCTGGGCTGACCTTCCTTTTCCTCTGGGCTGACCTTGCTCTGTCTGGTTGTGTATTTTAAAAGCTCCAGTGTGTTTTCAACATCTGTTATTTTTCTTTCTAAACCGTCTCTCTCCCCTCCAGTGGTGAAGCAGCGTATGCAGATGTACAACTCCCCGTACCGCGGCGTGTCTGACTGCGTGGGCTCCATCTGGAGGCGTGAGGGCCCCGGGGCCTTCTACCGCTCCTACACCACCCAGCTGACCATGAACGTCCCCTTCCAGGCTCTTCACTTCATGACCTACGAGTACCTCCAGGAGCTGCTCAACCCCCACAGACAGTACAACCCCTCCTCTCACGTCATCTCTGGGGCGCTTGCCGGGGCCATTGCTGCCGCCGCCACCACCCCGCTTGATGTCTGTAAGACCCTCCTCAACACCCAGGAGGCCCTAGCGGTCCATGCTGAGGTCCCAGGAGCACTGGGGTTGGAGCGAGTGTAGGGACGGCGTCTGCCACTGGGGGCGCCACATCTCGGGGTTAGGGGAGGCGTTCCGGACTGTGTACAGGATGGGGGTGGGGCGGCGTTCTTTAAGGGCGTCCAGGCCAGGATCATCTATCAGATGCCCTCCACCGCCATCAGCTGGTCCGTCTACGAGTTCTTCAAATACATCATCACCAAGCGCCAGTACGAGAGAAGGCTGCACCACCGAGACGGAGAGAAGTAGAGAGGGAGGGAAGACCTTCATTCAAAATGTCCCCAAGGAACCCACCCCCATAGATATGTACTAGAGGGCTCAGCTCCTATCTTTGGGCCAAGTTCCCCCTCTATCTAACTCTATAACCACCCCACAGTAACCCCACCTCTAACCATTTGACCTCTGACCTTCTAAACTACCCAGGAAATAAAAGCCCCCCCTAGTATTTTTGACTAGAAGAGATACAGCTTTTGTCAAAATTCACCTTACACAGCAGGTTTAGAACTTACTCAGCAGGTTAGGAGAATTGTCGTAGCAGTTCAGGAGAATTAGGTTAAGGTTAGGAAAAGTGTAAGGGTTAGCAAAAGTGAAGTTTTGTTTTTGTTGCCAAAAGCTGTGTCCCATCTACACCTGACCTCCTCTTATCCTCTCACATAAGAGAACAAGTCCCCATCTTTCACATAGTTTATTATAGACATACTTTACATGGCACTTTAATTCAAATATACACTCACTGGCCAGTTTATTTGGTACACCCATCTAGTACCGGGTCGGACTCCCTTCGCCTCCAGAACAGACTGAATTCTTTGGGGCATGGATTCTACAAGGTGTCGGAAAAGTTATTTTCTCAATTGGTATATAGGGACCTAAGGTGTGCCAGGAAACATTCCCCACACCAGTACACCACCGCCACCAGCCTGTACCGGTGACACCAGGCAGGATGGGTCCATGGACTCGTGCTGCATACGCCAAATTCTGACTCTGCCATCAGCTTGACGCAACAGGAACCGGGATTTGTCAGACCAGGAGATGTTGTTCCATTCCTAAATTGTCCAGTGTTGGTGATGGTGTGCCCACTGGAGCTGCTTCCTGTTGTTTTTAGATAGGAGTGGAACCCGGTGTGGTCGTCTGCTGCAATAACCCATCAGTGACAAGGACCGACAAGTTGTGTGTCTGAGATGATGTTCTGCACACCACTGTAGTACTGCTCCGTTATGTGTCTGTTTGTGGCCTGCCTGTTACCTTGCACCATTCTTGCCCCTCTCCTTTGACCTCTCTCATCAACGAGCTGTTTTCGCCCGCGGTACTGCCACTGACTGGACGTGTTTTGTTTGTCGCACCATTCTCGGTAAACCCTAGACTGTCTGGTGTGAAGCCCAGGAGGGCAGAGGTTTCTGAGATACTGGATCTGGCCTACCTGGCACCAGCAATCATACCACGCTCAACGTCGCTTAGGTCACTCGTTTTGCCCATTCTAACTTTCAATGGAACAGTAACTGAATGCCTGTCTGCCTGCTTTATATAGCAAGCCACAGCCACGTTACTCACTGTCTGTAGGAGCGATCCATTTTGGTGAATGAGGTGATGTACCTAATAAACTGTCCAGTTACTGTATATATTAGAATTATGTTTCTGCATTTCCCTACTATAACCACTAGGGGCTTTGAGTCTCGACCTCCCTCCTCCATTGACTTTATGGACAGATCTAAAAGAGCCCCAATAATATCTACTTTCTCCTGCAAATGTGCACTCGTTCACTACTTCCCACTAATCTAATAGTATTGGGTTGGTGGAGGAATGGGCTAGTTTCCACCGTGTTTCTTATACCAGTCATTTCCTTTCAAACCAGTGAAGGGAAGTGAACAAGGGCACACTTTGGGAGGAAGGTGAGGTCATGGGGACGTAGACCAAGTGAAGACCTCTGTATTGTGTGATTACTGGAGTCAGTGGATTCAGCATTAAGGATATATCTATAGTCACGACTACCACTGGGCTATATTTAGATTAACGTCTAGCATTCTGAAATGGGAATTAAATTCACCAGAAATGCTTTCATGCAATGCTATTTAAAACAATAACTGCCTTTTCCATCTTTGAGATAGTGACTGGGCTTGTGTTCACGTATTTCTCCGCCTGTATGTAGACATTGAGGAATATGAGTATTTTGACTTGAAATGTTCAACTTAACCCATTGGAGTTGACTGTGTGTGGATGTGGCTGACTGAATGAGGAAGAGAGAAATAAATCAAATAGGAGTGTAAAGCGCTAGAACACTGAGTGCAAAGCGCTAGAACACTGAGTGCAAAGCGCTAGAACACTGAGTGCAAAGCGCTAGAACACTGAGTGCAAAGCGCTAGAACACTGAGTGCAAAGCGCTAGAACACTGAGTGCAAAGCGCTAGAACACTGAGTGCAAAGCGCTGAACAAGTGCAAAGCGCTAGAACACTGAGTGCAAAGCGCTAGAACACTGAGTGCAAAGCGCTAGAACACTGAGTGCAAAGCGCTAGAACACTGAGTGCAAAGCGCTAGAACACTGAGTGCAAAGCGCTAGGACACCATATAGAGAATAATGTGCCATTTGAGACAGAACCTTTGAGGATGGTAGGAGGGTGTGCTACACCTCCAGTCTACCAGACTTGAGATTTATGGGGTTTGGTTCAGATGGCACCCTATCCCCTTTATAGTGCACTACTTTTGGCCAGGACCCACAGGGAGCAGAAGGTCTTTCCCTTGAGATTGTGTAGTGTCCCAAATGGCATCTATATAGTGCACTACTTTTGGCCAGGACCCACAGGGAGCAGAAGACCTTTCCCTTGCGAGTGGGTGTAATGTCCCAAATGGCATCTTGGCCCCTATATAGTGTACTACTTTTGATCAGGACTCATAGGGATCTGGTCAGAAGACCTTTCCCTTGCGAGTGGGTGTAATGTCCCATTTGGGACAGAACCCCTATCTAGTGTACTACTTTTGATCACGGCTCATATGGATCTGGTCAAAAGTCATTTATATAGTTACATGCCATTTGGGACAGAACCTGACCACTAATCACTTTAAATAGCAACTTATAGTCATTTTACAGTTATCCTATGGTAACTAATCATTTAAATAGTAACTTACATACATGTAGTTACTTATCCTATGGTAACTAATCATTTTAAATAGTAACTTATACACATGTGGTTACTTATCCTATGGTAACTTTTAGCAACATTTACTACGTACACACGGCCTTCGAATCAGCCGCCATGAGTCAAACGCACAAATACAAAGTCCTGCTGGACCCTTCATTTCTAAGCCATATTATCACAGAGAAGAACACGTGTGAGTAGGACTACTCTTATCCTAGATCAACTCATTCTATCTGTAAAGGAGTAGAGTTTCAGCCAAGTGTTCTGGAACCGACCTGATAAGTGAAGATTTTAATATATAGGTTCCTTCATTATTATGGTTGAAAAATTCTGGGAACTTTTCAAAATTCTCAGTTTATCCAGTAATGTTCCTGTAATCAATAGGGGGGAAAGCAGGGCATCCTGAATCCCCAACAATGACCTGTTGGAAAACTTGGCATTTTTGGGAAGTTAGGGGAATTTTGGATCCTTGTAATCGATTACTTGGCAGGATATCCCCCTCATATAGACTAACCAACTACCACCCAGAACGGCACCCTATAGAACCTATAGGTAGAAACTACCACCCAGAACGGCACCCTATAGAACCTATAGGTAGAAACTACCACCCAGAACGGCACCCTATAGAACCTATAGGTAGAAACTACCACCCAGAACGGCACCCTATAGAACCTATAGGTAGAAACTACCACCCAGAACGGCACCCTATAGAACCTATAAGTAGCAACTTCCACCCAGAACGGCACCCTATAGAACCTATAGGTAGAAACTGCCACCCAGAATGGCACCCTATAGAACCTATAAGTAGAAACTGCCACCCAGAACGGCACCCTATAGAACCTATAGGTAGAAACTGCCACCCAGAACGGCACCCTATAGAACCTATAGGTAGAAACTGCCACCCAGAACGGCACCCTATAGAACCTATAGGTAGAAACTGCCACCCAGAACGGCACCCTATAGAACCTATAGGTAGAAACTGCCACCCAGAACGGCACCCTATAGAACCTATAGGTAGAAACTGCCACCCAGAATGGCACCCTATAGAACCTATAAGTAGAAACTGCCACCCAGAACGGCACCCTATAGAACCTATAGGTAGAAACTGCCACCCAGAACGGCACCCTATAGAACCTATAGGTAGAAACAACATACTACAACATACTGAATACACAAGTAGCGAACAACGTTTTGAATATGTTAACAATTAACTTAAAGGGGAAGTTCACTATTTTACAACTTTGTCAGATGGCTTCTCATCCTGAAAGTAGTCTATGGGCCAGAAGAAACCTATCAATGCTTCAGGGCTTTTTAAACAGCCACTACAAACGTCAGCCAACTTTAGCCACCGCTAGCTCCTAAAATACTGAACGTCCCCTTTAAAGGAGTTGCTGAGAGAAAAGAGAACTGAATGTAGGAGTGTTTCCTGCCGTATGCCATGTTTGGGAGTGGAAACCAAAGACTGAAAGAACTGGGGATGGGTGAATTTGATGTGATGAAAATGAGGAAAAGCTAGAGAAGAGGATTGATCTGTATTGAAAGAGAAACTTCTTCCTGTATTACTTTGTGAATTGTAAATAAATAGTGGCTAACGGGCAGCGCCACGCAGAAGCAGGGTCTTCTCTTGGGACTGCTGCCCCCACGTGCTGGAGACAAATTATCCATTACCATGTGTCTTGTCTCTTTTTTCCTGAAAATGTTCTGTAAGAAATGTCTTATTTGAACAGTAAAACACTGGAAAAGTGCATGTTTAAAGCTGCAGTCTGTAACTTTTTATTTTGTCGTAGAAAGTATTGCCCCTGCACATTGTATACCAAGGTGGCTTGTATTGCCCGTCCCTAACTCTCCTCAATCCTTACCCCCTCTTCCATCACTACCCCTCCTCCTCACAAACCCTGTGTGTCATCTGTCTGTCTGCCCGTGTGCGTAGGCCTATATTTTCAAGAATAACCTCAGCTGTAGCCAGCCTATACAGCCCTGTCCATAGTTTAAACTGTGTGTCAGTGGTGTTTTAATGTGGGATGAAAACCCTTTTCATCAGTGATGCCGCTGGTGGCAGATGAAACACACACAGACAATGGCTGCAGCCCAAATTGCACCCTATTCCCTATTTAGCGCACTACTTTTGACCAGGGCCTATAGGGCTCTAGTCAAAAGTAGTGCACTCTGTAGGGTCATTTGGGACAGAGGATAATAACTCACATCATCGTAGCCTTGAGTGGATAATGTGTAAATAACATCCGTCATAATTAAGTTTGGTAATATGGCGTGTGTCAGCTGTATCAGCACCCCTATGATATCCAGCTATTGAGATATACAGGTAACTGCCAAAATAAAGGAAACATTGAAGTACATGAGAGAGAGAAAGTGAATATGAGTTAATTAAGCAATTAACATCCCATCATGGCTAGGGTCATGTAGAAAACTACCCAGTTGACCATTATTTTGCCTACCATGACTAGAAGAGATTTTAGTGATTTGTAAGAGGGGTCTCAAAGGAGCATAGGTGATTTAAAGTGTGTGTGTGTGTGTGTCATTCACCAGGTCTCAACCCAATTCAATACTTATGAGAGATTCTGAGACAGCATTTTCCACCACCAACAAAAAAACACCAAATGATGGTATTTCTGGTGGAAGAACTGTCGCGTCCCCTACACTTGTAGAATCTATGCCAAGGCGCACTGAAGATGTTCTAATGGCTCATGGTGGCCCAATGCCCTATTAACACACTTCATAATATTGTTTCCTTTATTTTGGCAGTTACTTGTGTCTTTTACACGAGAATAATATCTCCTGGAAATACACAGAGAAGGATGAATGTTTAGGCTATCCACTGTCATACTGGTTCTGAGTTGCACCCAGAGGGACGACAGCCCGAGGTATACCGTGTTACAATAGCATGTGGGGCCTAGCTTACATCATCCATTGCATTAGGTTAGGATAAAATTACTAGGATATCAGGGTTGGGGTCAAATCCATTTCAATTCCAGTCAATTCAGTAAATACACTGACATTTCGGTTCTGCTCAAAGCTCTTTAATATGGAACATGTGGAATTGGAATTTGTTTCACTTTCTGAATTGAAATGGAATTGACCCCGACCCTGTTAGATGGACAACATTGGTGAAGTAGGTCTAAGCAAAAAGACTTAATGATTTATGATTTAGTCATACTCCTTATTTTTGTGCACTTCCCTTAAGGTGTTTACCAAGGTCTTTTTATCTAACATGCCTCTCCTGTCTTTGGCAAATGACAGGAATGGCAAGGAGTGTACAAGCTGAACAGAGACAGCGACCAGGCCTCTCTAAGCCAGAGTCTGAACATAAGCCATAGAACAGACCAGACTTAACCAGCTGCTGGTTAGTCCTGATGGAAAAGGGCTGAAGCATAACAAACAGTTCATTACTCAGATGGTTTTCTTTCAAAGGGTGTTTCTCATTTGAACCAAACACACAGCAATGCTTTACTTCATGACCTTAGGACTATAAGGTTCTGACATTTTGGTAAGGAAATAGTTAATTGACGTAGTTGCTCTTTAGGTGGTCCTTTACATGTGAGATGTCAGATTGTTGTTGTTTTTTTAAGTATGTTTAATAAAGAATAGTTTTTAACGTTCTATCTGGGCAAACACCATAATGTTGTGCCTGCAGGTTATGTCTGCAATCCAATCACACTGCTGGGTTGACAATCAAACATAGTTGTATGTAGGGTTATATACAGGGCATTGGGAAGGTATTCAGACCTGTTCTCTTTTCCCACATTATGTTCGAATACAGCCTTACTCTAAAGTTGATTAAATACACGTTTTCCTCATCAAACAACACACAATACCCCATAATGACAAAGAGAAAACAGGCTTTTAGACATTTTAGAAATGTTTTGAAAATAAAAAACAAATACCTTATTTACATAAGTATTCAGCCCCTTTGCTATGAGATTTGAAATTGAGCTCAGGTGCCTCCTGTTTCCATTCATCATCCTTGAGATGTTTCTGAAACTTGATTGGTGTCCATCTGTGGTAAATTCAATTGATTGGACATGATTTGGAAAGGCAAAAACCTGTCTATATAAGGTCCCACAGTTGACAGTGTATGTCAGAGCAGAAACCAAGACATGAGGTCCAAGGAATTGCCAGCAGAGCTCCGAGAAAGGATTGTGTCGAGTCACATATAAAACAGTGGCCTCCATCATTCTTAAATGGAAGAAGATTTGAACCACCAAGACTCTTCCTAGAGCTGGCCGCACCGCCAAACTGAGCAATTGGGGGAGGAGGGCCTTTGTCAGGGAGGTGACCGAGAACCCGATGGTCACTCTGACAGAGCTCCAGAGTTCATCTTTGGAGATGGGAGAACCTTCCAGAAGGACCGCCATCTCTGCACCACTCCACCAATCAGGCCTTTATTATAGAGTGGCCAGACAGAAGTCACTCCTCAGTAGCCCACTTGGAGTTTTCCAGAAGGCACTTAAAGGACTCTGACCATGAGAAACAAGATTCTCTGGTCTGATGAAACTAAGATTGAACTCTTTGACCTGAATGCCAAGTGTCACTTCTGGAGGATGTTTTTGCTGTGTCATTATGGGGTATTGTGTGTAGACTGATGAAGGGGAAAAAACAATTACATAAATTTTAGATTAATGTAACAAAATGTGGAAAAATTCAAGGGGTCTCAATACTTTCTGTGTGTGTGTGTGTGTGTGTGTGTGTGTGTGTGTGTGTGTGTGTGTGTGTTATATACACTGAACAAAAATATAAACGGAACATGTAAAGTCTTGTTACTATGTTTCATGAGCTGAAATAAAAGATCCCAGAAATGTTCCATACACACAAAGAGCTTATTTCTCTAATCTTGTGCACAAATTTGTTTACATCCCTGTTAGTGAGCATTTCTCCTTTGCTAAGATAATCCATCCACCTGACAGATGTGGCATATCAATAACCTGATTATTCAGTACGATCATTACACAGGTGCACCTTGTGCTGGGGACAATAAAAGGCCACTGTGCAGTTTCAATTGGCATGCTGACTGCAGGAATGCCCACCAGAATTGTTGCTGGAGAATTTTATGTTAGTTTCTCTACCACAAGCCGTCTAACCGGCCTCGCAACCACACACCACGTGTATCCACACCAGCAATGGACCCCTTCACCTGCGGGATCATCTGAGACCAGCCACCCGGACAGCTGATGAAACTGACTATTTCTGTATGTGATAAAGACCTTTTGTGAGGAAAAACTCATTCTGATTGGCTATGCCTGGCTCCTCGGTGGGTGGGCCTATGGCTGCGCCCCTGCCCAGTCATGTGAAATGCATTAATTAGGGCCTAATTAATTTATTTCAATTGACTGATCTCCTTATATGAACTGTAACACAGTAAAATCTTTGAAATTGTTGCATGTTGCATCTATAGTTAGGAAAGACATTGTTGTTTTTGTCTTGTTTTATATTAATACGAAAACCTCCATGGAAGGGTTATTTCACAAAAATTACAATCTTACCACATTTTATTGATAACTAGCACGTAGTTTACTGACTTTGGGTGTCAGAGACCAGAATACTACATCAGTTTACTCATCCAGAGCTAAGCTTTAGCATTGTTGCTAGTTCTTCATAGGATATAGTGTATTTGTCATGTTAGGGAACTATCGCTTTAACAAATGTGTGATGAACATTAATTAATATATTTGATGTTGCGATTAGAAAGAAGATCTTTATTTAATCATGAAAAGTCTGTAGCCTACTTCTCTATTGAAAGAATTTGTACATTCTGGGCCAGACAGAACCTCATGGCTGAACCCAGGTTGACATTTCAGAGCCATGCGGTTCTATCTGCGATTGCACCCCCTAAAAAAACAGATTTACAAATGTTTTAGGATTTTGATACTCTGCATTTTAGGTAGCCTACCTTTTAAGGTGATGCTATTAATGGGTTATAAAGAATAACAAAACAGTTCTGAGATCTGGGATGTGAAAACGTGTAATGCTCAATATATCAGAACTGTGCTTTGCGCACATAGATCCTTGTAGTCCCATGGCTTCAATTTGGCAAGAATAGTTAGTGTCACAAAAAAAAGCTTTAAAATAGACTACAACATTTGTATGTTTTATTTTGGGGTGGGTTTAAGTGTCCTGTGTGATTCAGCCAGGCTGGGGTGCTAATCGGTTGCCACGTAACAATAATACAATGTTATTGTTAGCCTCGCGCATGTAAACGATGACAGTTGTGTTGGTCAGCTCTGGATGAATGATTCCCAGCAAAATTTCCCAGAAACGAGGTCTGTTTTGACCTAGAAAGTAGCATTGGGTGGTTATCGTGTAAGGCCAAGATCAGAGAGGGGATAAATATTTAGATGTTTGCGGCTGATGAACGACCGATCCTCGGCCCGGTTGGAGGTCCGCACCCGCAGCCAAAGCCTGGTTCCCAGCACAAGAAACAGTAAAACTTGGATGACAAACTTGGCAAGGAGAAGAAAACGAAAATGTTCAGCTGTTCGGATGTCTGAGACTGTCTGTAAACCATAGTGCCCATATTTAACGGCCTATAATATAGACCTCTACTTTAGTCCGTTGTCCAGCCAGCCCTATATGCTGCATCATGCATCATAGCCGCATACACAACCGACATCCAGTGCTTCAGTAGTAAATCATGAGGTACAGGAATAAGAGATACCGGAACGCATGAGAAACACATCTCTTTTATAATAATAAAACATTGCATGCATATCACTACATGTTTGTAGTGGCACAGAGCAGTAGTGTTGAGGCATTACAGAAGTTGCACACATGGGGAAAGTGTTTAGTGGACTAGGGTCCGGGAAAGTGTTTAGTGGACTAGGGTCCGGGAAAGTGTTTAGTGGACTAGGGTACGGGAAAGTGTTTAGTGGAATAGGGTCCGGGAAAGTGTTTAGTGGACTAGGGTCCGGGAAAGTGTTTAGTGGACTAGGGTCCGGGAAAGTGTTTAGTGGACTAGGGTCCGGGAAAGTGTTTAGTGGACTAGGGTCCGGGAAAGTGTTTAGTGGACTAGGGTCCGGGAAAGTGTTTAGTGGACTAGGGTCCGGGAAAGTGTTTAGTGGACTAGGGTCCGGGAAAGTGTTTAGTGGAATAGGGTCCGGGAAAGTGTTTAGTGGACTAGGGTCCGGGAAAGTGTTTAGTGGACTAGGGTCCGGGAAAGTGTTTAGTGGACTAGGGTACGGGAAAGTGTTTAGTGGACTAGGGTCCGGGAAAGTGTTTAGTAGACTAGGGTACGGGAAGTGTTTAGTGGACTAGGGTCCGGGAAAGTGTTTAGTGTACTAGGGTCCGGGAAAGTGTTTAGTAGACTAGGGTCCGGGAAAGTGTTTAGTGGACTAGGGTCCGGGAAAGTGTTTAGTGGACTAGGGTCCGGGAAAGTGTTTAGTGGACTAGGGTCCGGGAAAGTGTTTAGTAGACTAGGGTCCGGGAAAGTGTTTAGTGGACTAGGGTTCGGGAAAGTGTTTAGTGGACTAGGGTTCGGGAAAGTGTTTAGTGGACTAGGGTCCGGGAAAGTGTTTAGTGGACTAGGGTCCGGGAAAGTGTTTAGTGGACTAGGGTCCGGGAAAGTGTTTAGTGGACTAGGGTACGGGAAAGTGTTTAGTGTACTAGGGTACGGGAAAGTGTTTAGTGGACTAGGGTACGGGAAAGTGTTTAGTGTACTAGGGTCCGGGAAAGTGTTTAGTGGACTAGGGTACGGGAAAATGTTTAGTGTACTAGGGTCCGGGAAAGTGTTTAGTGGACTAGGGTCCGGGAAAGTGTTTAGTGGACTAGGTTCCGGGAAAGTGTTTAGTGGACTAGGGTCCGGGAAAGTGTTTAGTGGGCTAGGGTTCGGGAAAGTGTTTAGTGGGCTAGGGTTCGGGAAAGTGTTTAGTGGGCTAGGGTCCGGGAAAGTGTTTAGTGTACTAGGGTCTGGGAAAGTGTTTAGTGGGCTAGGGTCCGGGAAAGTGTTTAGTGGGCTAGGGTTCGGGAAAGTGTTTAGTGTACTAGGGTCTGGGAAAGTGTTTAGTGGGCTAGGGTCCGGGAAAGTGTTTAGTGGACTAGGGTTCGGGAAAGTGTTTAGTGGGCTAGGGTTCGGGAAAGTGTTTAGTGGACTAGGGTCCGGGAAAGTGTTTAGTGGTCTAGGGTCCGGGAAAGTGTTTAGTGGTCTAGGGTCCGGGAAAGTGTTTAGTGGACTAGGGTTCGGGAAAGTGTTTAGTGGTCTAGGGTCCGGGAAAGTGTTTAGTGGGCTAGGGTTCGGGAAAGTGTTTAGTGGGCTACGGTTTATAAACGCATTTCATGCAATTCTACGTCATTTTACATGACTGAATATATTTGGCATAATCCTTTTTAATGCTACATTCAAAACAACTTGGAACTCGGAACTGAAATTCTCATACTTACTACTTCAGTGCATTCAGGACTACTGGGAACTCGAAATAAAACTAGCACCGACTGTGCAAATTCATTTTGAACGGTCATCCAATTCGGAATTCCAAGTCTGGAACCCAGGCCTCTTTCTAGAGATCCGACTTCCAACCTAAAGATAACTGACGTAATGATTTGACCTCGTTTTTCCCAGTTGTCTTGAAGGCACCATAATAGGCCCTACTGCACAAATGATCGAAATGACAGGCTACTTTGACACTGACAAACTGAGAATTAACGAAGAGGCAAATCGAATGCACTTGTTGATAGCTTTTATTATAATTGTGACATTGCGACATGTGAGAGAGAAAAAAGGTCATGCAATAAAGTGGCACCGGAACCAAACCGCCCAAAACCGAGAAATGCCAGATCCTGTTCCGACAGGATCCAGCTAAAATTAAGCACTGCCGACATCCCACACCATCCAATGGTTAACTGCAGTCTTTAACTAACATTTCTTCTCTGCTTGGGGAATGTGATGACAGCAGTTGATTCTTTCTTTCTTCCTTCCCTGCCCCTCTTCCTCCTCTCCCAGTTAAGATTGCGCGCGCGCTGTTTGGGCACGTCTTGGAGAAAACATGGCTTTGTTATATCGATGTTGACGAAGCAAGGAAGAGAGCTATATTGTGTGAGTGTGCACGAGTCTTTAACAGCTGCTAATGACGTACTTCAGTTTGGAAAGTGTGTGTGTGTGGGGGGGCGGGGGGGTAACCGCACTTACAGGTAAATACAGTAGGTGCGGGCGGTTCTGTTTGTAACTACCTCTCTCTTTTAGCGGAGATGTTACTAAAGGCCCCGGCGATTAATCAAACCAAACGCGGTACTGTAAAGCAACAACTGGAGGCGGTGTCATGTGTCTTCAACCCGCATCAGCAAAGGCTGTACTGCGTCCCAAATTACACCCTATTCCCAATATTGTGCACTACTTTTGATGAGAGCCCTGGCTACAATATAGGGAATAGGGTGCCAGGCCCTATTTAGGGCGTGCTGTTTCACCCGTTCTCTTCAAAACCAAAGGCCAAGGCCCTATCCACTTCTCTTTCACTCTGAAAGACTCTAGTTTCCGTACAGTTCTCTTCTGGTCAGAACGGATCTTAAGAAGTGACACCCAATCGGACACCTTTTGTCCAAAGACGGCCCAATTCAGAGAATTTGGCCCGAACCTTTTTGGAACCAATCTCTCTTTGTAATTATTTGTGTGCCTGTCAACTATTGTTTATTATAATGTTGTGTAAACTCCTAGATTTCATGCATCTTTTTGTGTTTTTCTTATTTTAAACATGCATATTTGTTTATTCTTAAAGTATTTTCTGACATTTCGATACACACACACACACAGCTGTGTAGATTTAAAGAGAATTAATGACTAATAAGTGTTTAATGGGTCTTAATCTGCCATCTGAGAGGAAAACACACAAACGGCTCCGGATGCGGTTGTGGTTAGGTTTAGTGTAAAGAGTTTACTTCAGTAGAGTGTAGAGAGAGAACCGCATAATCAAACTGTTTGCGTGTGTGTCACAATGTCAGAAAATATTTTAAGAATAATAGCATAATTACAAAAATATATGAATGTCGTAAAATAAATCCTATTAATCCATAAAAATCACATTTAAGCATTGGCTGCTTTAACTCTATGCCTATTGAAAAAGCTTGACCAAATTGCATGTGTGTCAATAGCCTAATTGAAACCAACCTTTTCTGCTATTTTTCCATGGGTGTTGATGTCAAATCAAAAACACAAACATTTGGGTAATTATTGTTTTATTGTATTAACATAAGGCTAAATTAACCTTCCCAATCCACTCATGGAGAATCGATTAGAATCTTAATTTGCCTATTTGTGCTGTTCTTCCTCGTGGTCACCGCTTCTCTTTATCTACGTTCCATGTCACTCCAACACAGCAAGCTGCAGCTTGCTCTGGTCCTTTGAATTTGAGAGCCTCACACCACAATTGGGTATTCTAAACTACCAGCTCTCACAGTCTCACGTTAGAATTAGACGTTCATCCGAATGGTTAAGCTACAGGTTAAGGTTTGGGATAGGCTTAAAACAAAAATATCAAAAACAACTTTATATTGCTGGATTCGAACTTGCATTCTTTGGAATCAGAGGCAGACGCTTACACAGCCGCCCGTCATTCCCATCCCATAACGCCTAGCGAAACCTACTTGAAGGTAACAGCGCTCACTGTTGCCCCTAGTGTTGCGGTTTCAACGTCATCTCCCGACGTCCTCATACCTGCATGGACGTCAAATACTGGCTTGTGTCATGGGTGTCCTGGCTGATTCTAAAACTGATGCAAATCAGAAACGTAAACTCTGCAGCAGCCACCGACGAGGCTGCTAGCGTCCTGAGGCGACGCCATGCTGTCTCCAAATCTATTTACATACATCAAGTGGCTGGTCCCGCACTGTGACAGCAGGTATGCTCTATGGCTCTACTCCTGAAGCAGCGGTGGAGTGAGAACGCCAGCTAGACTCTAGTCTAGAACGTTGCTTATCAGTGGGGTGACAAGCTCGAGGCCTCCTTTTGTTTACGTCTCAATTAATCCCCATTAGTAGCGCGAGAACACTAGGCGAGTCCTGATTGGTTTACATCTGTTTTGGGCCCAACAGGAGATTAGGGAGAGCATGGTTCCGAAATAGAGCCCCGATAGGATAATACAGTAGTCGAGTCGCTCCAAACCATCAGGGTTTATTTGATTATTTCGATCTAGACAAATATAGCGGAAGAGGTACACGCAGGAGGGGCGAACTGGTTGAGTATGTGGTTGTGGAGGGAGCATCTCTTGCGACTCTGAGGGATAAGGGAAAGATGAAAAACAAATTAAGCAAAGGAGGATGAGAGTTGTCAGAGAGCTTGGGAAAATAATTATACAACAAGTGGCTATTTGCAGTCAAAATCCTGTCTTCAGACAAAAAACGTTCCCGTTGAATTATTCAGTTGAACTGTTCTTGTGGCCTGTAGCGCATGAACCCTGCATGATTGCTTGTGATTTTACAACTTATTCTAATAGCCTATTATTGCAACACTGTTGTTCAATAGTAACAATATATACTAATAAAGGCCTAATAACAATATTACCAATAATTATTATGTATTATTAGTATTATACTATTATTAGAGGGCGGCGCACAATTGGCCCAGCGTCTTCTGTGTTTGGCCGGTGTATGGCCGTCATTGTAAATACGAATTTGTTCTTAACTGACTTACCTATCTAAATAAAGGTTACCTTTAAAAAAATATATATATACATTGTAGCCTATAGACCTACGTTTTAAAAATGTATCGTAGGCCCATCGCTAGTTCCTGTTTTAACCAAACCTGTCCAACAGGTCCAGCGTTGATCTGAAATCATACTATATTTGTGTCGAGTATAGGAGCCTCTCCCCTCTCCTCCCTTCAAAATATGTCCCCGGAAGATTATGCTGCATGACAACTCTTCAACTATTATCGCGCTCTGACGCTTTCCCACGGGGAGCTCACTTAAGCTAGGCCAACAGTGATCCTTCCTTTCCCAGTCCCTGTAACAGTGGATACGTCCCAAATGGAACTCTATTTCCAATATAATGCCCTATGGGCCCTGGTCAAAAGTAGTGCACTATTAAGGGAATGTGGTGCAATTTGGTACGCATTGAGTGTGTTCATCTGATGCTCTAGTTTAGCTGTTTAGTAATAAGAGATTCTCCCCATTGTGCGTCCTAAAAGACACCTTATTCCCTATATCGCCTAGTCCATTACTTTTGTCCAAGGCCCATGTAAAATATTGGACTAAACAAGGAATAGGGTGCCATTTGGGAGGTATCCTCAGAGATTCTCCCCAGACCAGTATTTATGGCGCTCATCGACAAGGCCTTGTGATGACGGCTGCTCCTCGTCTGGATAATGTCTTTGGCCTGAACCCCTGCTCGCGTGTCTGTCTAATTTCCACTTCCTCTCTCCTCGCGCTCTGCAGATCTGCCCACTGTGGTATGCGTGAGCCTGGCGGTTTCCCACAGAGCCGGGACAACGGCATTGCCGCCAGAGGCTAGCTCTGTCTGTCATGGTTAACATATGAGAAATTGAACAATTGTAGGCTAACGTGAACGGAAAAAGTATGCACAAAATGTTTTAAATAAAACGTTTATCCAAAACGTTTGGCTGTTACAAAAGGTCATGATGACAGGTTTGAGCCGCCCATAAGGAATAGTGAATTCAGATGGTCACATAGTGGGAACATTAAACATCATATTGTCTACTCACTGCAGTCCAAGTGGGCTGCTATGTTCATCTTTTAATTCATTAGACTTGTCAAGTTTCTTAGATGTAGGCATCGTAATCAAATCTTCAGAGTGTATTGAATGACTGACATTGAGTCTATAGCCGATGGTGGTTATTTCAAAGAGCCCAGGCTATCATCATCTGGTATTTTCGACATGTCGCAAAATTGATATAAGAAAGATCAAATACCTATGGATTATATTTCTATTCTGTAAAAATATTATTCTCTCATAAAGCAATGCCCCATTTCTCATAACCAGGCCGCCATGCTTCTTCTCCTCCTTGAATTCTCTCTGCTCCTTGTCCTCCATTTTCCCGCAGATAGACAGAAATGGTGAAACTTGTAGCAATAATAACGGTTCATTCACACAGCCGCCCCCCGCTGCCTAACCTCCAGCCCTGCTGCCCCGGCTGGGGCTCTCCCTCTCCGCCCCAATCAGAGGCCCTTTCTTCGGGAACAAAAACCTCCCCAAAAGCGAACAAAAGTGAACACTTTTTTTCCCCATCCCAATCGCAGTATAGCGCAGCCAGTTAAAATAACGCACTGCCTGTGCCTCAATTTGGAATATTAGGACGTCAATCTCTCAGCTCTTGGGTTCTTTTGTCTTTGCTGAGTGTCCGGGCCAGCCTACCATACACCTTTTGTCCAGGAATCCAATAAGGCCTATTATTCGGCCTCTCCAGCCCCGCTCGAGCTGCTTCTTTCAGGGTATTTTAGGTTGCTAATCGCGTCCTTAAAGCGCCTCAAATGGAGAGTAACTTCCTCTTTTCACACAGACTGGCACCCGCACAATTAATTCGAGTGTGCCTGTTGCCTGGCCTTCTCCAACCGCCTTCCGGGCGCGACACATTTCCAAATGGCAAGATTTTATAACAAAGCTGTGGCTAACAACCTAAATCAGACTAGCACTAAAAAAGCTATTTTCATGTGTTCGAATAAGTAGGCTACAATTGCAATACGTTTACCTGCTATTGCGGGAATAGGACATTTCGAATGCACAGCTTTCATTGAAATATTGTGCACCGGTTGAGTGGAATTGTGTCTAAAGAGAGAGAATGAGCCTTTTCTTGTCTTGATATCCATGTCGTATCTTGCCAAGAGGCCATTCATGCCTCAATGTCGCCTATTCATTGTCAGTCGTCTTTCTACTTTAGATGTGGCTTTTTGAAAATGATTGTGATGAAAGTGATTTGCAGAGACTATTCTTATCCAGCATGTTGTAATATTATTGCTTATTTCTATCCCCATTTTATAGACTCGTAATTAAAGGCGCATCGAAAAGCAGGTGATATTTCAATAATATCAGACATCTTGATAAATTAGAACAACTTGTAGATAACGGGAAGTTAGCCTATCCATCTCTCTCTCTCTCACACACACACTCACGCACACGCACAGTGGGAGAATTAGGATCCCACCATAGAAAACTCTCAAGAGCCTCACAAAGAATGTAATGGACCGTGGAAAGTTTGCGCAAAGTAGCAAAATATGGAATTTATTCGTTTTCGAAAGCAAGTTATGAGATTTTATATAATTGTGTTAGTTGTGTTCAGAGCCCAAGGTTGGATTCCATTTCAATTTCTGCCATTTCAGGACTTTTTTAACTGAGAAAATGGAATTAATCAAATAAATGTCAATGAATTACATAAGCTTGAAAACAATCAAACACTCTCTCTCACTTCTCATGTCATCGTGGCTAAAGAAACATTAGAAATATCAAGCAAATCCTTGAGAACAGTAGATTGGGAACTTCACCTATAGGCCATCCGTGTTGAATAATCCGGACATCCTTTTAAACACATGCTTACAAGTAACTAGACCACCCTTAGTCCGTACATCACAATTATCAAACGTCTAGTCCCGTGACTAGGCCTATCCTATATATCCAACGTTAACTGGATAGTTTGTCATTCAAATAAAATGCGACCATTGTTGGTCATAAATCCATTTCAACCGTTACGCACAGCTTCTTTCTGATGACCGTCACCGAGAGTGGAGTAAACATGTTGAATTTGCACCTTTTCAGTCTTAATCCAACGACAGCCACTCCACCAGGCAGACACGAAGGCCAATAACTAGATAAAAACAACACTGTTTCCGAAATACTGCAGAGAAATAACTCCCTTTATTTTAAAAAGGGGAAGAACCCTTTAAAACACGGCATGAGAGGATTCGATTAATGTCACCTGTGTGGGTGTAAAACAATGCTCTGGTTTTATCCAAGGTGTAACCGGAGTGGGGCTACCAGGCCCGGATCCCTTGCAGTGAGCCCTGACATGTCGTGACCGCTGTCCCTTGGTGCGTTTGGGGCTGTGGAGAGGCGCTAAGCCCCCCAATGTTCCCCAAGTTCATGGCCATGAAGGGGTTAGCCGTGGTGGTTGGCGGGAGAGTAGGGATACTGGTGTAAGTACAGCTGTAATTGCTGTTGTATGCCGGGTTGTTGTACGTGTAGGCCGGGTATCCGTTGTAACTATAGGGGTTCGACCCGTACGGAGTATTGTAGTTCTGAGTCCCGCCCAGACAGGGCTTCCCATCCCGGACCAGGACCGGCACCGCGACTCGTCTTGGCGGGGAGGGTGGTGGTGTCCTGCCAGCTCCAGGGACTTGTCCTGCCGCTGCCGCTTACACTTGTACCGTCGGTTCTGGAACCAGATTTTGACCTGCGTGGAGGTGAGTTTGAGAGTGCTCGCCAGGTGTTCTCGTTCAGGAGCGGACAGGTACCGCTGCTGCTTGAAGCGTCGCTCTAACTCGAACACCTGGGCTTGGGAGAAGAGGACCCGGGGTTTCCGTCTGGTTCTCTGCTTGGCCGGCCGATCCGAGTCCCCCTGGCCGCTGTCCTCTCCCTCCAGCGGCTTGGACACCACGCCACAGCTCTCTGTGGTGTCAAGACATGAGCATAAACATTTTGTAGGCTACTCGGAAAATAGGAATATAGTTTTATTAAAGTAGCCTACAAAAATAAAATATATTTTGGGAAATATATTTCATAATGTAACTTATTTTAATGTGTATAGCTAACTAATTTCGTTTTACTGACATTAATGTATAATTATTTTGTCAGTCAGTATAGTCCTACCTTATGAAAACCGTGACAGTAAAACGTCCAAACTATTCAAAACGTGTAAACTTCACGATAAATGAATTTAGATAAATGAAGTAAAAGAAACAAAAGCGCAATATTGCGAGAAATACTGTCTAAAGTTATGACCATAAATCAAAACCAAAGACAACCATTTTCCCACAATGTTTACTTTCACTTGGTTGCAGGCTAGGCCTACTCTGTGTCGTTTATTTTAAAGACATATTTACATTCAAGCTATTCTATTAGTTATAACATTCATGCTATTCTGTTGGTTATAAAGTAGTTATAGTCCAATAACATTTATGTGTCATGATTTCAACTATTTTCCCAGTCTATGCAGCCCTTAGAATAAAGACAATATCATAATGAAAACATATGTATACCCGTTGAGATATTTATTCTCCTGCCAACCTAAATTAATGTTTTATTTGTAATACGTTCAAAAAGTCAGATATTTAAAAACGAGATTATTGAATTATATAACAATCTCCAGGCCCCATTTGGGATTAAAATGTAGTTTTGTCGAATTATAACAGGCCTCGTTTGTGTCTTTTGAAATCATAACACACTCACGAAACTCCTGCCCAACATTTAGCCTGAAACCAAGACACTTTATAAGACACATTGTCACCTTCCGCAATAATGTATTGCTTTATCCTTACATTTTCTGGTTGTATATATACTGTCGATGCAAACGATCATGAGTGTGTATATTGAGAGGCTGTATTAGGTATTTTATTCAAAGCAACGCTTCGTGTCCCTTTGTTCATACATAATTTCAGCAGAACAAAAATATCAAAATAATCATCTTATTATTCAACTCACTGTTTTCCTGATCCTCCAGGTTTACCTCCAGCTTCGGGTCGATCAGGTGACCCATCCCGGGATGGACGAACATCTCCGGGGACAGACTGGCCTCTCCATGCCCGTCCTGGGCCGCCAGAGAACTCAGGTAAGCCATGTTGTCTTCCCCGTCCGAGAACGGAGGGCTGTCGACCGCTGAAGCAAGCATACAGGACGGTGGCGCCTGGAAGTGCTGGGACTGGGTCTGCTGTTGCTGGGTCGAGTCCGGGTGTACTAAGTGTTGTTGGGTGTGGGACAGGTGTTGGATCTGTAGCGGGTCCAGATGTCGAGATTGGTGCTGTTGAGATCGCTGCCTCTGCTGCTGCTCTAGCTGTTCGAGTTTCAGAATATCCTTGACTGAGAACGGCGTGGAAGTGAGCGGGCTCGGGAGCATCATGCCATCGAGGTCCTGCTCGCGCGCATCAAGGAAATGGAACCCGCTGAGTAACATATGATACTATATCGCCCGTTTTAAATAATACTTGATTTAGAGGCTCGGTAATCGGAGGTGCGCGCGCTAAACGGCTGGATATCCCAACTCATCCCCTGATGAAAAGAAACAAAGGTTTGGTTAAAGGTTTAGTCCTATAAGTGTGGCCTGGTTCTCCATAGGCTATAGACAAACCAGCCGTGCGGTGCGATCTTTTGACAATTGAGTTCCTGTGTGTTTTTGTAACTGGAGATGGGAGCAGGGCTGGGCGAAGCCCCTTGTCTCTTCCCGTGATGTCACTGGGTCTGGGTCTGGGGCGGGGATGTACGAAACAGAAAGAAAGGGAAGGTGGTGAGAGGAGCCAGTGCGCGAGCGAGATAAGTATTTGGACGCGTTGGGAGGGGAGAAGAGCGGAGGTATTGAAGAGGGTGAACCGCCTCCATTGTACACCCCCTCACTATATGTAATACCCTCCCTACATTTTCTACGCTATAGGCATATAGGTTGCCCATTAATTTACGCATTTATCAGTGTTATTCTTATTCTTGTGTTTTGGATGATTTGTTTAATTAAGATAACTTGGTCCGGAATCACATTTGAGAACGACGGAGAGACAGACAACTCTCACCAAACGCATATGCATGCTCCCTCTTTCCAGGAGCGCATGAAATAGCATACACAGTGACAAAAAATATACATATTTTTCAAAATAGACCATCAACTGGAATTCAAATGTGACTTTTAGGCACGGCGAAAACGAGGAAATGAAACCCAGCTGATCATGCGCTGTGACAATGAAATACTGAACATAAAGTAATTTCCCTTTTTGTGAGCTTGTCAACTTCATCTACATATTGTGTTGGAGTGCGTCAATGACAGGTTGTGGATGTGCCATATGTCTGGGGCACGTGAGTGACAAATCTGTACAGGCTATCGAGCAAAAGCAGGAGGAGAAAACGCCGAGCTATATGCCTGTCACTGCGTGAAGGTCAAGTGTCCGGCCTCTGCTAGGCCAACATATTCCACAGAGACATGCCGGTTTCCCGGACACAGAGATATTGGACTCGAACACTTTCTATAGAGAATTTGAAATCCCTTATTGATAGACCCTATTAAATCCATTTCAATGTTTACGTATTGGTCATTTAACTGCCACTCACATCCAGCTTGACTTAAACTGTTGAGTAGATACATCTTTTCCTACTGTTCCTCGTGGGAATCGAACACACTACCTTGGCGTGGTAAACGCCATGCTCTACCAACTGAGCCACACGGTACCAGGCAGATGAAAGGGGAGAAGACCCGTTAAAGGAGGATTTTTAATGTTTGAGACAATTGAAACATGGAGTGTGTGTGTGTGTGCCATTCAGTGGGCAAGAGAAAATATTGAAGTACCTTTGGACGGGGTAGGGTAGTAGGTGCACCGGTGTGAGTGTTTCAATAACTGCAGAGCTTCTGGGTGTTTCACGCTCAAACGTTTCCCGTGTGTATAAAGAATGGTCCACCACCCAAAGGAGATCCAGACGACTTGACGCAACTGTGGGAAGCATTGGAGTCAACATGGGCCAGCATCCCTGTGGAACGTTTTCGACACCTTGTAGAGTCCATGTCCCGACGAATTGAGGCTGTTCTGAGGGCAAAAGGGGGCGCAACTCAATATTAGGAAGGTGTCCTTAATGTTTTGTGCACTCAGTGTATCTGCTTCACAATACACCAATGAATCAAGAAGGAAAGGGTGTAACTCTACTGCATTCAAAACACGACATCTGTATGTATTGTCAGAGCAGATGTGTCACAGCAGGTGCACGTTTCGACCTTCCACAGACCGCATGCTAAAACGCAGCACCGGTCCCCACATTAATTAATGCTGTGGAACAACAGATCTACGTTTTTGATCAAGGATAACAAACATAACACTATTTGTAATTTCCCAAATTTGAACAGTAGGTCATTGGCAATAACCGATATAACATGAGTAGCCTAGCCCTAGACTAGCCTATAAGCTAGTCGTGCTGCAGCAGCCCGTTAGCCCAAAGATGCCATGCACATCGTACACATTATAAGTAAACAAAAAGACTATGCGAAGAGTAGCTAGCTGCAGCAGTAGCCCATGGCGGGTGTCTCTGTGACTTCTTATCCGGGTATATTAATAACTCCGTGGGGACGATAAGCAGGGTATCCGCGGCAATTAACATTCCTCCAGCAAAACTGATTGACGTTTTTAGCCAATACAATCTGCTCCCTATCAACTCCCTTTCCGTTTCACACACACACACACGGCTGTCACTTTGTGCCCTCGGTTCTCGGTTTGTGCTCTCACTCACACAGGCACTCTTGTAGCCTGAGTAACGTTTTTCATGCATGGCAGCGAGGCAGGGTTTTCCCTCACCAGACACAACGCAGAGAGGTGCCATAGTATTAGCTCTGACAGACAGATTAGTCCACCCATTTGCTGCTTGTGTGTGTGTGTGTGTGTGTGTGTGTGTGTGTGTGTGTGTGTGTGTGTGTGTGTGTGTGTGTGTGTGTGTGTGTGTGTGTGTGTGTGTGTGTGTGTGTGTGTGTGTGTGTGTGTGTGTGTGTTCCTTCGTTCAAATGTGCGTGCACCATATCTGTGCCATAAAGTCGAATCAAATGCAATCTGAAATCTGACCTGAAATCTGATTTAATACAGATGCCGGCGAGGCCCAACCATAAACCATAGCAAGACACTGCAGAGGCGTATAGGCCTACTCATCACAATGATTCACTGACTAGAAAGAGACCTAGAGGAGGAGGAGGAGGGCGGATATTGTCAGATATATGTCTGATGATGAAGTCTGGTTACACGGCTCGCAGACACGCCGGCGCGCATTCTGATTCGTGGTATATCAACGCCACCGGTCATGTCCTCGTGGAAGTCGTAAAATAGTAAAATAGTGCCTAACAAGGCCACCGGTGGACTGTGTTTAGACTGACAACGGGGCTCGAGTCACCATGTCCGTTCATGTAGTTTAAATAAGCATTAAATCCAACGACGCCAAGCGACTGTTGGGTAACGCGATGCGTTCTGAGGTCAAGGGAAGCATTGGAAAATAGTTTTGCCCCCATGCTTGGCCATGTTCTGTTATAATCTCCACCCGGGACAGTCAGAAGAGGACTGGTTCCACTCTAGGTTTCTTCCTAGGTTTTGGCCTTTCTAGGGAGTTTTTCCTAGCCACCGTGCTCCTACACCTGCACTGCTTGCTGTTTGGGGTTTTAGGCTGGGTTTCTGTACAGCACTTTGAGATATCAGCTGATGTAAGAAGGGCTATATAAACAAATTTGATTTGATTTGATGCTCAGGAGATTCATGCGGGAAAAGTTAGGCTATGCGTTGTTGATGGATGGTTAAGTGGATGAAATATTTTCGATAGCTACACGAACGACTGAAACGTTTTTCCATTAACTTATTATTAAAAAAACAAGCATCTCGAAAAACATACATTTATTGTAGCCTTTTAAAACGTTGTTTACATTTCGGCCAAATGTTTCTCCTGTATGAATCATACTGCGTGAAAGTGTAATTGCACGGTAGTACATTTTTATTGTTTGATTGTTTGGTAGCCTCGTGCAGATTCATATGGCTATTTTTTAAACGCAACGCTTCTTTCCTTGTTTAAATGGTCATAGTGGCATATGCTTGTTCTATGAACGAAAAGTGATCAACCTTTTTGAATTGTATTTGTTTGGTACATCCAATGAAAATAGGCCTTCACGAAAAATAAAAAATAATTTAGATAGAATATTTATTATATTTTAATTTTACTAGGCAAGTCAGTTAAGAACAAATTCTTACTTTCAATGAACAGTGGGTTAACTGCCTGTTCAGGGGCAGAACGACAGATTTGTACCTTCTCAGCTTGGGATTTGAACTTGCAATCTTTTGGTTACTAGTCCAACGCTCTAACCAATATATAACTAGGCCTAAAAAGTAATTGTAGAGAGAGTTGTACTGTGTTCTACTCATGATCATGCCATTTATACAATTGTGATTTATTAATTCAAGTTATTAGTAGGTGAAGGCTATTTGGATACGACAGAACAAATTCGTTTTTGAACACGTTGATTGTGAATCATAATTATAATTATAATGATTATAATCATTATTATTCACAATCAACGTTTGCAAAAACTAATTTGTGCTGTCAAACTCATGAGCTATTATGCTTTTATCACATATTCATAACAGTAATCGTTGTTGTTATTTTTGGCAAACTCATATGTTAACGTTGATTATATTTATTTGCATTAATTTGCTCAGAAATATCTGTGCCTTTTTGTCCTTTATTCTTCATTATCCTGCTGTTTATTTTAGGTGCATAGGATGACAGACCGGTTAGTCAGTCCCCAACATTTAATTACCCCGTTATAGACTGCAGCCTTAGCTTCCGAACAGAAACGACGAGAACCGGAAAAGCGTAGAGAATCAAACGCTGTTGGACAAAACACAGAACCCTCGGATTTTCTCACCTTATTACGCCCCATGACGTCTCTTTCCTCCGCGCCGGGCTGTGGTCCAAACATGAGCACAAGGGGACACCGAACCTCGCCAAGTCTCTCTCTCTGAATGCTGATGTTGCTTTTATGGCGGGATGTATCACATAAACCAAGTCCTAATATATATCAGAACTCTTTGATATGTTTAATTGCACGTATTAAAGTATGTTGCCGCCTTGTTCTAAGTGTTAAAGTATTACGATACATCAAAATGGTATAACAATAGCCCGTCGCCGGCCTTGGTCTTTGCTGTTTCAAACAATGTTTATTCGATATATTTCATTTGTTTTCTGTGTCACATCGGGAGGGGATGAGATTTCACTGACATTTCAGTGTTACGCGTTTTCCGGGCTTTTGGGAAAGGAGTCGGGGCTAAAGGGTAGAGGGTAAGGGGGTGGGTGGGGGGTCAACAAAAGGAAATGCTACACCTCTTGTCATCTGTCAATTGTGGCCAAGTATAGGCGCCAGGGCCGAATGCTTGGTTGCGGTTGGAACCATTGGGCAGCCTATAGTGGAGAGAAAAGGGAAGGGAGCGAGACGAGAGATAATCTCATCCGCTCGCGATGTTTAGATTGGGACAGCGTCTTCTTCCCCGGGCCTCGAGCCTCGCGCCCGTTTACAGCGGCCGGTTTGAGAGAGTTAAAGGGAGGCCCGGGCTCAAAGTAAACACAATCTTTGTACTTAAAAGTTACTGAGAAGAGTGCACGTGTGATGACCGGTTCGTTTGTTTGTTTTGGACAATGACTATGGACAATTAGGTTATTTTCATAAGGTAAGATGCATCCAATAACAAACACGATGGGAGACCAGACCACGGCTATAGGGTCTATGAATAAGGAACGTTTCCATGCGTAAAAAAAACACTTTCACAATCGAAGAGTGATGTCTTGTAGCTTCCAAAAATGTGTCCTTCCTTTGCGCCAAAACGTTGGTGTGCTGCTGTGGTCTTACTTTCTGTTATTAGTGTTCTGATGAACTTGATAGGCCTACTACACCGCAATAGTTTATATCACGGTATAATCACAAAACATTTCGGCCTATCCGTGTTGTTGTTTGTTCTTACTGTATGTAGATAACGGTTATGTTTTCTTGCCGCATGCTGCGACTACAACAACAGTGGTCAGATAACCAGTCAGCTGATTTGATTAATGGACATTTGCATCGTTTCTGCAGGTGGCTTTCCCTACGTCACTCAGTCAGGAGCGGCTGAACAGACTGCAGTTTGTATTGACAGTTCTTCAATACAAGGCGGTTTTACTTGATTTCTTTATTCGGATAAAGGTGCATAAAATAGTTTCCTTCCACAGTGACACGTTTTAATTTAAGATTTGTTTATGAAAATGTACGCTATGTATATGATAATTGATCATACATTGGTATAAGGCCTACTGTAATTTCATTATTAAGGTCTTTCTATTTTCTCGAATGGCATTTTGTTTCTAAAATCAACGAAAATATGTTTATTTTATTTGTAAATTGCTGTAGGAAGTATCCTGTGAAATAATATATTGATGTCCTATTGATTTCCGTTTAACAGTGGCTTATTCTTCTGACTTTTACTCACTTTGACGCACTAACATAAAAATAGGGTTAAAAAGGTGATTATTGCATCCAAAAATAACGTTCAAATATTTATCCCTCGGTTATTATAGAATAGGCATAATGAATCAACAACGGCAATATCAAGGATTTATTTAAAAACCCAAGGGTTTATTTATATCAAAGTATAGAGAATTAAAATGTGAGGTAAGTGTTTCTGATTTTTCTAGGGATTATATATATATATATATATATATATAATCCCTAGAAAAATCAGAAACACTTACCTCACATAAATCTATTATTGGCCTTGATATTGCCGTTGTTGATTCATTATGCCTATAGATTTACGCTATATATATATAATATATACGTCCACTCAGCGCATCCCAAACGTGCTTAATGGGTGACATGTCTGGTGAGTATGCAGGCCATTGAAGAACTGGGACATTTTCAGCTTTCAGGAATTGTGTACAGATCCTTGTGACATAGCCACCAGCTCATGATGATAACTGATGAATGGCACGACAATGGGCCTCAGGCTCTCATCACCGTACCTCTATGCATTCAAAATGCCATCGATAACATGCAATTGTGTTCCTTGACCATAGCTTATACCTGCCCATACCATAACCCCACCGTCAACACGGGCACTCTGTTCACAACATTGACATCAACAAACCGATCACAGGAGGCCATAGACGTGTTCGGTGGTTGTGAGGCCTGGTTGGACGTAGAGTGCCAAACATTTGAGAGAAATACGTTCTTTGTGTGTATGGAACATTTCTGGGATCTTTTATTTAAGATCATGAATCATGGGACCAACACATAGGACCAAACCCAAGGGTTGGTGTTGCGTTCATATTTTTGTTCAGCCTGCTGTGTACACTCATTTGTAACACATTTTAATTGTCGTTAAGCATACATAAGATACTGCATTATAGACAAGCAGGCATATTTTTATAAGCTACAATACAGACCCCTTGACTTTTTACACATTTTGTTACGTTACAGCCTTATTCTAAAATTGATTAAATTGTTTGTTTTTCCATCCTCACCAATCTACATGCAATACCCCATAATGACAAAGCAAAAACAGGTTTTTAGAATTTTTGCAAAGTTATTAAAAATAAAAAATAAAAATATCACATTCATGTATGTTTTCAGACACTTTACTCAGTACTTTATTGAAGCACCTTTGGCAGCGATTACAGTCTTGAGTCTTCTTGGGTATGACGCTACAAGCTTGGCACACCTGTATTTGGGGAGGTTCTCCCATTCTACTCTGCAGATAATCTCAAGTTCTGCCAGGTTTGATGGGGTTCGTCCTGCACATCGATTTTCAGGTCTCTCCAGAGATGTTTGATCGGGTTCAAGTCCGTGCTCAAGTCCGTGCTCTGGCTGGGCCACCCAAACTCCTCCCCAGCTCTGTGCCTCGACACAATCCTGTCGTTTCAGAGCTCTACAGACAATTCCTTTAACCTCATGGCTTGTTTTCTGCTCTGACAGGCAGCTGTGGGACCTGATATAGACAGAACCTGGTACCCTCCCCAGCTCTGTGCCTCGACACAATCCTGTCGTCTCAGAACTCTACAGACAATTCCTTTAACCTCATGGCTTGTTTTTGTTGTCTGACAGGCACTATCAGCTGTGGGACCTGATATAGACAGGTTTGTGCCTTTCAAAATTATGTCCAATCAACTGCATTTACCACAGGTGGACTCCAATCAAGTTGTAGAAACAACTTAAGGATGTTCAATGGAAACAGGATGCACCTGAGCTCAATTTCAGGTCTCATAGCAAAGGGTCTGAATACTTATGTAAATAAGGTATTTCAGTTGTTTTTTATTTTTATACATTTGCAAAAATATCTAAAAAAGTTTTTGCTTCCTCAATATGGGGTATTGTGTGTAGATCGATGAGACAAAAACTAATATTTAATCAATTGTATATGGCAAACTATGAAAATTAAAATAAGGCAAGAAAACAAGTATCAATAATTTTTCAGTATATAAATTATCTTTAGACTTGGTCTCAAATTTGCACTGTCCACTGCTGCCCAATAAAGATGCGCGTAAAAGTGTGTGGTGGCACTTCACTGTGTGGTGCGGTGCTCCAGCCTCCCGGGGTTGTTTGGACAGTGGAGCGGCGGTCGCGTCACTAATAGGACTAATAGTCCATTAGCCACAGTGGGAGACGCTATCTCACTGATCCGTGAAGTCTCCGCCTGGCCCTCCCTGCCCTGAGCCCACCGGCCAGACAGACACCCGACAGGCGATCCAAAATAATGATTGTCAACAAGCAGCCTAAACTAAGCCACGTAAATAGCTTCCCTTCTCGGATAAGGTGAGCCTTTTCCGGACAGGTGCGAACACATATAGCCTGTTTATATTAAGACTATGATTGAGGAAGAAATGTAATCTGTTTACTTTCTCATATCACTGTAGACCTAAAAGCCACAGGCATATATTGGTAGGCTCATAATAATAATAATAGTCCGAATTATACTAAATCTATTTTTTTAAACGAAACTTTCTGCTGTCCTCATAATGTTTTCCACGTGTCATCTAAAATTCCTAACCTTCTTAGTAGGTTATATGTGCACTGAAAACAGACGGGTTTGGCCATATCATAAGAAATGCAGTGCACGGGTTGCAAAACGATGTTAATTTAGAATCCGGACTGAGCCATAAAGCTCTGTGACTGGGTCCTGCATGACAGAAACCTAAATACTGTAGGGTGACGCAACCCCTCTCTGTTTATACCCGCGCGTTGGGTGTTGTATAAATTGTGGCGTTGAATAGTTTACCTAATGGTACTTCTGTTTCTCCTATTCTGTCACGGAGCACGCCAGAGCCCGGTGACAAACGACCGACTTTTACCAGCAGAGGGGTGCCTGATTTATGTGGGAAATGGAACGGGAATGAAACATTTATAGGATGCAAATAATGATCCGTAAAAACATTAGCTTTATTTATACACAACGCAGAAAACATGTTATTTTGACAAATGCGTCCTCTCCATCCTCTATTTTTTTTAAATACTTTATTTAAAAAAAATACTTCTAGGGGTTCAGATGACTCGATGGAGAATGAAGAAATAAACCAAATCCCGTGGGGATCACGGGTTTATATAGACAACGGGTTCTCTTCAATGTAAGCAGAAATTCAATCACCACCGAGTTTAAAATCATTAACAATGAATGCGCCCCACTTCCGTTGTTATCATTAGAAGTAAAAACATGCCGTTACGTTTTAGCACTCTGATAAATCTGTGCTGCTTCTGATTTAAGTAGGAATGTCCCACCACTCGTTGTCGTTTGCCAACTATTTAGTAGTTCGGGAATTATGACTGCCTATAGGCTCAGGTCTACCTGTTGATTATGCTACCCAGCTGTGACGTTTGGTCTAAAATGAATAATGAATGGTACATTTAAAATGTTTTTAACGTCACTGCTGTCGGTTTAATCTTATCATAGCGGCTTAATTTTCCTAGGGCTTCCAAGTGCCCAGGGAAAGTCTTTTATGATGAAATATATTACAGATAACTCTGGAACATGACTATGTCTCGCGCTGCTAGCATATCTGTGTATTATTCATCCATCTTTAAAAAAGTGGTGTGTATGTCTCTCTCTCTCTCGCTGTGTGTTTGTGTGTGTGTGTGTGTGTGTGTGTGTGTGTGTGTGTGTGTGTGTGTGTGTGTGTGTGTTTGTGTGTGTGTGTGTGTGTGTGTGTGTGTGTGTGTGTGTGTGTGTGTGTGTGTGTGTGTGTGTGTGTGTGTGTGTGTGTGTGAGAGAGAGTGTGTGAGTGAGTGAAGGACGGTCTGTATATAAACTCCACGGCATTAGTGCCTAAAGGGGACGATCGCTCCATCACAACTCGAGACAGCCACATTCCCCCTCCTACCATTAGCACACGAGAGCCTCGCAGTTATCAGCTCTCTATCTGGTAAACAGTTCCTCCTGGCTGCCGCTCAGTGGTGGCCAAGGCTGTCTGTTTTACAACCTGCAGCGGATCTTACCATTAATTATGTCCTAGGCTTGTAGCCTCTGGATCCCCCCTGGTCTGAGCGCCTCACCTCGGACACGAGGAGGAGAGTGAGTCGTAGGAGACTGCTGACTCGGGCGGCTAGGCCATCTGTGGGTGTCAGGAGGACGGGCGGGAGAGATGACACGCAGTGAATCGATCTATTCAAATTATCAAGGTTTTTATCTGACATCTTTAGCAAGACAAGTCCATTTTAGGATCCTCAATTTCTCTCCTCCCGTTGCATTCCATAAGGAGACGGGAGACAGGGAGAGGGGCACGGTTTAGTGTGTAAAAACTTCCCCTCCCCATGTGTTCATTTGTTTAGGTGTCGAAAAAGTTCTACTCACACGACCTCTATCTTCTGCCACATGATAAATGAACTTTGAATGTGAGAGTGTATACAGTCAATGGTTTCCCCACATTTCTACGACAGATGGTTATCCCGTGTTTTATGGCTTGGAGGCAGGCATCAGCTTTTGGACTGTAGGCCTGTGGGTTTTCCTTGGCCTCTGAAGAAAAAAACACTCAAATTAATTCTGTTTTAATTAAATTAATTCTATGTTTTAATAACATTAAATTGCTATTCTGCATGTTGATCTAGGATGAACCCACTGGGCATGCTCTGGTTGAATCAACGTTGTTTTTTACGTCATTTTAATTTAATTACGTTGAACCAACGTGGAATAGATGTTGAATTGACATCGGTGCCCAGTGGGAAGCAGCTCATGGTGCTTTCAAGACAACTGGGAACGTGGGAAAAAGAGGTCAAATCATGACGTCCTAGATCTACAGGTGGAAAGTCGGAGATCTAGAAAGATGTCCGAGTTTGTCGCTTAGAATTCTCAGTTGGATGACCTTTCAAAAGAATTTGTCCAGTCGGAGCTCGTTTTCCCCCAAGTTCCCAGTTGTCATGAATGCACTAAATTCGGAGTCGGAGGATTTCAGATTTCCAGTTCCCTAGTTGTTTTGAATGCAGCATCATATCTGTTTTACGCAATACATCTTGTGTGTTAGCCTATGTATGACCCATGTCTTCGTTCTTTTTGAATTTGCAAAACAATATTTGTAAGATTTGTCATAACAGCATAAATTACATGTTATGATTAAACATCAGGGATGCTGGCCCAAGTTTTGACGTGGATCAGATGCGCCTGCGTCTTGGGAGAGCAACCTGATTAAAGTCAACATCCTCGCGTTGTACTCTAAATTGAATATTTGGACAACATATTTGACATTAAAGACTACAACCTGTTGTATTCTCTCTTGGCCGATGCGGGTGGTTTAAAAAAACAGATTATGGTTTGTAATCAACTCCGCTATGGGCTTGCTTAATAAAACTCAATTCCACCATAGGCCTACCAGCTGGCATTAGTGCACAATAATCATTGCACATTTTTACAATTATTATATCCAACATTTAATATACACTGAGTGTACAAACATAGGGAACAACTTCCTAATATTGATTACACCCTCAGAGCAGCCTCAATTCATCAGGGCATGGACTTCACAAGGTGTCGAAGCGTTCCTCGGGGATGCTGGCCCATGTTGAATCTAATGCTTCCCACAGTTGTGTCAAGTTGGCTGGATGTGGTTTGGGTGGTGGATCATTCTCGGTACCCTGTTGAGCGTGAAAAACCCAGCAGCGCTCAAACCGTTGCGCCTGGCACCTACTACCACAACCCGTTCAAAGGTAATTTCATCTTTTGTCTTGCCCTTTCACCCTCTGAATGGCACCCATACACAGCCCTTCTTTAACCCGTCTTCCCTCCTTTCACCCTCTGAATGGCACCCATACACAGCCCTTCTTTAACCCGTCTCCTCCTTTCACCCTCTGAATGGCACACATACACAACCCTTCTTAACCTGTCTCCCCTCCTTTCACCCTCTGAATGGCACACATACACAACCCTTCTTTAACCTGTCTCCCCTCCTTTCACCCTCTGAATGGCACACATACACAACCCTTCTTTTTAACCTGTCTCCCTCCTTTCACCCTCTGAATGGCACCCATACACAACCCTTCTTTAACCTGTCTCCCCTCCTTTCACCCTCTGAATGGCACCCATACACAACCCTTCTTTAACCTGTCTCCCCTCCTTTCACCCTCTGAATGGCACACATACACACCTTCTTTAACCTGTCTCCCCCATCTACATTAATATGAAGTGGCTTTAACCTGGATTCACCAGGTCAGTCTATGTCATGGAAGAGCAGGTTTTCCTAATGTTTTATACACTCTGCGTGTATAAAGAAAAATCTTGTTTAATAATTGTAAACATGTAGAATAATTATTGTTACCGACTTGGATTATAGGTCTATTATCCAATGTTATTATTATTTTTTTAACTTGGCAAGTCAGTTAAGAACAAATTCTTATTTTCAGTGACGGCCTAGGAACAGGGTTAACTGCCTGTTCAAGGGCAGAACGACAGATTTGTACCTTGTCAGCTTGGGGATTGAACTTGCACCCTTTCGGTTACTAGTCCAACACTAACCACTAGGCTACCCTGCCGCTCCACTATCAATGGCCGCTTTACGCACTCAGGACTCATCACTCGGTTCCAGATAACTGCGCGTCCCTGGGGCTACATGCACGCTCATCCCCCTTGACCGTCCATTTACCCCCTCGAAGATTAAGTGCTGTTCTGACAATGAACATCACGTGCCGCTGCCATGCAGTCCATGAACGAGTCCCTGTGTTTACCGAGAGGAAGGGCCTGTTTCCGGTAGCTAACAAAACACAGCACCGTTTGTTCCAGCTAGGCGGAGGGCCGGGCCAGGGGAGAGCAGAGCCGGACGGACACGACCAATAGATCACCCTCCGCTGCGACCCGGGCAGGACAGGAGTTCAACCCTGGGGAAGCCCTGGACAAGCCGGGTCAAGGGCCCCACCGCTGCTCATGGGAGTTTGTCATCCTTACGAGGGAAGCCTGAGAGTCGCGGCATGACAGCTGGGCTGTGTTTC